>NW_026622949.1:0-29518 GCF_023065955.2 Ursus arctos
GAAGCCGTTTTTGCCTCAGGGGTCTCCGGGCTGTGTTCGTTGGGGTTGATCTCCTGCTAGCAAAACCGCCGGGGTGAGGGAAGGGTTCATACTGTGCCTGGGCCCTGTGGTCTCTTCCAGGTCAGTGTATGGCATTTCCTTCCCCTTGCCACAGGCACCTGGGAGCATGTCTGCCCGTGGAGAAAGACTTTCCCGTGGGAAGCCGGTTTCTGTCAAACGGGTCCCAGTGCTCTGCTCCTCTCTTTTCACTCCTGCTGCCAGAAGCCCAGGGCGGATGGGAGGGCTTAGAACATGGCTGGGCACTGTGGTTTCTTCCAGAGAAGTGGAGGGTATTTGCTTTACCTTGCCACAACCCCTTGTGAGAGGGTCTGCACCTCAGGAAAACTGTTTCCGTGGGAAGCCGGCTTTTTGCAAAGGGGTCTCAGGGCCGTGGGCCTCGGCTGTCCCTCCGGCTCCCCAATACACAGGGACGAGGTGAGGGGCTTAGACCATGGCTGGGCAATGTTGTTTCTTACACCTGGGTGTGTGGCATTTTTTCGAGCTGGCTACCCCCACTTGGGATAAGTGTTCAACAGCAAGCGCCTATTTTTCGTCAGAAGCCGTTTTTGTCTCAGGGGTCTCCGGGCTGTGTTCGCTGGGGTTGAACTCCTGCTAGCAAAACCGCCGGGGTGAGGGAAGGGTTCATACTGTGCCTGGGCCCTGTGGTCTCTTCCAGGTCAGTGTATGGCATTTCCTTCCCCTTGCCACAGGCACCTGGGAGCATGTCTGCCCGTGGAGAAAGACTTTCCCGTGGGAAGCCGGTTTTTGTCAAACGGGTCCCAGTGCTCTGCTCCTCTCTTTTCACTCCTGCTGCCAGAAGCCCAGGGAGGATGGGAGGGCTTAGAACATGGCTGGGCACTGTGGTTTCTTCCAGAGAAGTGGAGGGCATTTGCTTTACCTTGCCACAACCACTTGTGAGAGGGGCTGCACCTCAGGAAAACTGTTTCCGTGGGAAGCCGGCTTTTTGCAAAGGGGTCTCAGGGCCGTGGGCCTCGGCTGTCCCTCCGGCTCCCCAATACACAGGGACGAGGTGAGGGGCTTAGACCATGGCTGGGCAATGTTGTTTCTTACACCTGGGTGTGAGGCATTTTGTTGAGCTGGCTACCCCCACTTGGGATAAGTGTTCAACAGCAAGCGCCTATTTTTCGTCAGAAGCCGTTTTTGCCTCAGGGGTCTCCGGGCTGTGTTCGTTGGGGTTGAACTCCTGCTAGCAAAACCGCCGGGGTGAGGGAAGGGTTCATACTGTGCCTGGGCCCTGTGGTCTCTTCCAGGTCAGTGTATGGCATTTCCTTCCCCTTGCCACAGGCACCTGGGAGCATGTCTGCCCGTGGAGAAAGACTTTCCCGTGGGAAGCCGGTTTCTGTCAAACGGGTCCCAGTGCTCTGCTCCTCTCTTTTCACTCCTGCTGCCAGAAGCCCAGGGCGGATGGGAGGGCTTAGAACATGGCTGGGCACTGTGGTTTCTTCCAGAGAAGTGGAGGGCATTTGCTTTACCTTGCCACAACCACTTGTGAGAGGGTCTGCACCTCAGGAAAACTGTTTCCGTGGGAAGCCGGCTTTTTGCAAAGGGGTCTCAGGGCCGTGCGCCTCGGCTGTCCCTCCGGCTCCCCAAAGCACAGGGACGAGGTGAGGGGCTTAGACCATGGCTGGGCAATGTTGTTTCTTACACCTGGGTGTGTGGCATTTTGTTGAGCTGGCTACCCCCACTTGGGATAGGTGTTCCACAGCAAGCGCCTATTGTTCGTCAGAAGCCGTTTTTGCCTCAGGGGTCTCCGGGCTGTGTTTGTTGGGGTTGAACTCCTGCTAGCAAAACCGCCGGGTTGAGCGAAGGGTTCAGACTGTGCCTGGGCCCTGTGTTCTCTTCCAGGTCAGTGTATGGCATTTCCTTCCCCTTGCCACAGGCACCTGGGAGCATGTCTGCCCGTGGAGAAAGACTTTCCCGTGGGAAGCCGGTTTTTGTCAAACGGGTCCCAGTGCTCTGCTCCTCTCTTTTCACTCCTGCTGCCAGAAGCCCAGGGAGGATGGGAGGGCTTAGAACATGTCTGGGCACTGTGGTTTCTTCCAGAGAAGTGGAGGGTATTTGCTTTACCTTGCCACAACCCCTTGTGAGAGGGTCTGCACCTCAGGAAAACTGTTTCCGTGGGAAGCCGGCTTTTTGCAAAGGGGTCTCAGGGCCGTGGGCCTCGGCTGTCCCTCCGGCTCCCCAATACACAGGGACGAGGTGAGGGGCTTAGACCATGGCTGGGCAATGTTGTTTCTTACACCTGGGTGTGTGGCATTTTGTTGAGCTGGCTACCCCCACTTGGGATAAGTGTTCAACAGCAAGCGCCTATTTTTCGTCAGAAGCCGTTTTTGCCTCAGGGGTCTCCGGGCTGTGTTCGTTGGGGTTGATCTCCTGCTAGCAAAACCGCCGGGGTGAGGGAAGGGTTCATACTGTGCCTGGGCCCTGTGGTCTCTTCCAGGTCAGTGTATGGCATTTCCTTCCCCTTGCCACAGGCACCTGGGAGCATGTCTGCCCGTGGAGAAAGACTTTCCCGTGGGAAGCCGGTTTCTGTCAAACGGGTCCCAGTGCTCTGCTCCTCTCTTTTCACTCCTGCTGCCAGAAGCCCAGGGCGGATGGGAGGGCTTAGAACATGGCTGGGCACTGTGGTTTCTTCCAGAGAAGTGGAGGGTATTTGCTTTACCTTGCCACAACCCCTTGTGAGAGGGTCTGCACCTCAGGAAAACTGTTTCCGTGGGAAGCCGGCTTTTTGCAAAGGGGTCTCAGGGCCGTGGGCCTCGGCTGTCCCTCCGGCTCCCCAATACACAGGGACGAGGTGAGGGGCTTAGACCATGGCTGGGCAATGTTGTTTCTTACACCTGGGTGTGTGGCATTTTTTCGAGCTGGCTACCCCCACTTGGGATAAGTGTTCAACAGCAAGCGCCTATTTTTCGTCAGAAGCCGTTTTTGTCTCAGGGGTCTCCGGGCTGTGTTCGCTGGGGTTGAACTCCTGCTAGCAAAACCGCCGGGGTGAGGGAAGGGTTCATACTGTGCCTGGGCCCTGTGGTCTCTTCCAGGTCAGTGTATGGCATTTCCTTCCCCTTGCCACAGGCACCTGGGAGCATGTCTGCCCGTGGAGAAAGACTTTCCCGTGGGAAGCCGGTTTTTGTCAAACGGGTCCCAGTGCTCTGCTCCTCTCTTTTCACTCCTGCTGCCAGAAGCCCAGGGAGGATGGGAGGGCTTAGAACATGGCTGGGCACTGTGGTTTCTTCCAGAGAAGTGGAGGGCATTTGCTTTACCTTGCCACAACCACTTGTGAGAGGGGCTGCACCTCAGGAAAACTGTTTCCGTGGGAAGCCGGCTTTTTGCAAAGGGGTCTCAGGGCCGTGGGCCTCGGCTGTCCCTCCGGCTCCCCAATACACAGGGACGAGGTGAGGGGCTTAGACCATGGCTGGGCAATGTTGTTTCTTACACCTGGGTGTGAGGCATTTTGTTGAGCTGGCTACCCCCACTTGGGATAAGTGTTCAACAGCAAGCGCCTATTTTTCGTCAGAAGCCGTTTTTGCCTCAGGGGTCTCCGGGCTGTGTTCGTTGGGGTTGAACTCCTGCTAGCAAAACCGCCGGGGTGAGGGAAGGGTTCATACTGTGCCTGGGCCCTGTGGTCTCTTCCAGGTCAGTGTATGGCATTTCCTTCCCCTTGCCACAGGCACCTGGGAGCATGTCTGCCCGTGGAGAAAGACTTTCCCGTGGGAAGCCGGTTTCTGTCAAACGGGTCCCAGTGCTCTGCTCCTCTCTTTTCACTCCTGCTGCCAGAAGCCCAGGGCGGATGGGAGGGCTTAGAACATGGCTGGGCACTGTGGTTTCTTCCAGAGAAGTGGAGGGCATTTGCTTTACCTTGCCACAACCACTTGTGAGAGGGTCTGCACCTCAGGAAAACTGTTTCCGTGGGAAGCCGGCTTTTTGCAAAGGGGTCTCAGGGCCGTGCGCCTCGGCTGTCCCTCCGGCTCCCCAAAGCACAGGGACGAGGTGAGGGGCTTAGACCATGGCTGGGCAATGTTGTTTCTTACACCTGGGTGTGTGGCATTTTGTTGAGCTGGCTACCCCCACTTGGGATAGGTGTTCCACAGCAAGCGCCTATTGTTCGTCAGAAGCCGTTTTTGCCTCAGGGGTCTCCGGGCTGTGTTTGTTGGGGTTGAACTCCTGCTAGCAAAACCGCCGGGTTGAGCGAAGGGTTCAGACTGTGCCTGGGCCCTGTGTTCTCTTCCAGGTCAGTGTATGGCATTTCCTTCCCCTTGCCACAGGCACCTGGGAGCATGTCTGCCCGTGGAGAAAGACTTTCCCGTGGGAAGCCGGTTTTTGTCAAACGGGTCCCAGTGCTCTGCTCCTCTCTTTTCACTCCTGCTGCCAGAAGCCCAGGGAGGATGGGAGGGCTTAGAACATGTCTGGGCACTGTGGTTTCTTCCAGAGAAGTGGAGGGTATTTGCTTTACCTTGCCACAACCCCTTGTGAGAGGGTCTGCACCTCAGGAAAACTGTTTCCGTGGGAAGCCGGCTTTTTGCAAAGGGGTCTCAGGGCCGTGGGCCTCGGCTGTCCCTCCGGCTCCCCAATACACAGGGACGAGGTGAGGGGCTTAGACCATGGCTGGGCAATGTTGTTTCTTACACCTGGGTGTGTGGCATTTTGTTGAGCTGGCTACCCCCACTTGGGATAAGTGTTCAACAGCAAGCGCCTATTTTTCGTCAGAAGCCGTTTTTGCCTCAGGGGTCTCCGGGCTGTGTTCGTTGGGGTTGATCTCCTGCTAGCAAAACCGCCGGGGTGAGGGAAGGGTTCATACTGTGCCTGGGCCCTGTGGTCTCTTCCAGGTCAGTGTATGGCATTTCCTTCCCCTTGCCACAGGCACCTGGGAGCATGTCTGCCCGTGGAGAAAGACTTTCCCGTGGGAAGCCGGTTTCTGTCAAACGGGTCCCAGTGCTCTGCTCCTCTCTTTTCACTCCTGCTGCCAGAAGCCCAGGGCGGATGGGAGGGCTTAGAACATGGCTGGGCACTGTGGTTTCTTCCAGAGAAGTGGAGGGTATTTGCTTTACCTTGCCACAACCCCTTGTGAGAGGGTCTGCACCTCAGGAAAACTGTTTCCGTGGGAAGCCGGCTTTTTGCAAAGGGGTCTCAGGGCCGTGGGCCTCGGCTGTCCCTCCGGCTCCCCAATACACAGGGACGAGGTGAGGGGCTTAGACCATGGCTGGGCAATGTTGTTTCTTACACCTGGGTGTGTGGCATTTTTTCGAGCTGGCTACCCCCACTTGGGATAAGTGTTCAACAGCAAGCGCCTATTTTTCGTCAGAAGCCGTTTTTGTCTCAGGGGTCTCCGGGCTGTGTTCGCTGGGGTTGAACTCCTGCTAGCAAAACCGCCGGGGTGAGGGAAGGGTTCATACTGTGCCTGGGCCCTGTGGTCTCTTCCAGGTCAGTGTATGGCATTTCCTTCCCCTTGCCACAGGCACCTGGGAGCATGTCTGCCCGTGGAGAAAGACTTTCCCGTGGGAAGCCGGTTTTTGTCAAACGGGTCCCAGTGCTCTGCTCCTCTCTTTTCACTCCTGCTGCCAGAAGCCCAGGGAGGATGGGAGGGCTTAGAACATGGCTGGGCACTGTGGTTTCTTCCAGAGAAGTGGAGGGCATTTGCTTTACCTTGCCACAACCACTTGTGAGAGGGGCTGCACCTCAGGAAAACTGTTTCCGTGGGAAGCCGGCTTTTTGCAAAGGGGTCTCAGGGCCGTGGGCCTCGGCTGTCCCTCCGGCTCCCCAATACACAGGGACGAGGTGAGGGGCTTAGACCATGGCTGGGCAATGTTGTTTCTTACACCTGGGTGTGAGGCATTTTGTTGAGCTGGCTACCCCCACTTGGGATAAGTGTTCAACAGCAAGCGCCTATTTTTCGTCAGAAGCCGTTTTTGCCTCAGGGGTCTCCGGGCTGTGTTCGTTGGGGTTGAACTCCTGCTAGCAAAACCGCCGGGGTGAGGGAAGGGTTCATACTGTGCCTGGGCCCTGTGGTCTCTTCCAGGTCAGTGTATGGCATTTCCTTCCCCTTGCCACAGGCACCTGGGAGCATGTCTGCCCGTGGAGAAAGACTTTCCCGTGGGAAGCCGGTTTCTGTCAAACGGGTCCCAGTGCTCTGCTCCTCTCTTTTCACTCCTGCTGCCAGAAGCCCAGGGCGGATGGGAGGGCTTAGAACATGGCTGGGCACTGTGGTTTCTTCCAGAGAAGTGGAGGGCATTTGCTTTACCTTGCCACAACCACTTGTGAGAGGGTCTGCACCTCAGGAAAACTGTTTCCGTGGGAAGCCGGCTTTTTGCAAAGGGGTCTCAGGGCCGTGCGCCTCGGCTGTCCCTCCGGCTCCCCAAAGCACAGGGACGAGGTGAGGGGCTTAGACCATGGCTGGGCAATGTTGTTTCTTACACCTGGGTGTGTGGCATTTTGTTGAGCTGGCTACCCCCACTTGGGATAGGTGTTCCACAGCAAGCGCCTATTGTTCGTCAGAAGCCGTTTTTGCCTCAGGGGTCTCCGGGCTGTGTTTGTTGGGGTTGAACTCCTGCTAGCAAAACCGCCGGGTTGAGCGAAGGGTTCAGACTGTGCCTGGGCCCTGTGTTCTCTTCCAGGTCAGTGTATGGCATTTCCTTCCCCTTGCCACAGGCACCTGGGAGCATGTCTGCCCGTGGAGAAAGACTTTCCCGTGGGAAGCCGGTTTTTGTCAAACGGGTCCCAGTGCTCTGCTCCTCTCTTTTCACTCCTGCTGCCAGAAGCCCAGGGAGGATGGGAGGGCTTAGAACATGTCTGGGCACTGTGGTTTCTTCCAGAGAAGTGGAGGGTATTTGCTTTACCTTGCCACAACCCCTTGTGAGAGGGTCTGCACCTCAGGAAAACTGTTTCCGTGGGAAGCCGGCTTTTTGCAAAGGGGTCTCAGGGCCGTGGGCCTCGGCTGTCCCTCCGGCTCCCCAATACACAGGGACGAGGTGAGGGGCTTAGACCATGGCTGGGCAATGTTGTTTCTTACACCTGGGTGTGTGGCATTTTGTTGAGCTGGCTACCCCCACTTGGGATAAGTGTTCAACAGCAAGCGCCTATTTTTCGTCAGAAGCCGTTTTTGCCTCAGGGGTCTCCGGGCTGTGTTCGTTGGGGTTGATCTCCTGCTAGCAAAACCGCCGGGGTGAGGGAAGGGTTCATACTGTGCCTGGGCCCTGTGGTCTCTTCCAGGTCAGTGTATGGCATTTCCTTCCCCTTGCCACAGGCACCTGGGAGCATGTCTGCCCGTGGAGAAAGACTTTCCCGTGGGAAGCCGGTTTCTGTCAAACGGGTCCCAGTGCTCTGCTCCTCTCTTTTCACTCCTGCTGCCAGAAGCCCAGGGCGGATGGGAGGGCTTAGAACATGGCTGGGCACTGTGGTTTCTTCCAGAGAAGTGGAGGGTATTTGCTTTACCTTGCCACAACCCCTTGTGAGAGGGTCTGCACCTCAGGAAAACTGTTTCCGTGGGAAGCCGGCTTTTTGCAAAGGGGTCTCAGGGCCGTGGGCCTCGGCTGTCCCTCCGGCTCCCCAATACACAGGGACGAGGTGAGGGGCTTAGACCATGGCTGGGCAATGTTGTTTCTTACACCTGGGTGTGTGGCATTTTTTCGAGCTGGCTACCCCCACTTGGGATAAGTGTTCAACAGCAAGCGCCTATTTTTCGTCAGAAGCCGTTTTTGTCTCAGGGGTCTCCGGGCTGTGTTCGCTGGGGTTGAACTCCTGCTAGCAAAACCGCCGGGGTGAGGGAAGGGTTCATACTGTGCCTGGGCCCTGTGGTCTCTTCCAGGTCAGTGTATGGCATTTCCTTCCCCTTGCCACAGGCACCTGGGAGCATGTCTGCCCGTGGAGAAAGACTTTCCCGTGGGAAGCCGGTTTTTGTCAAACGGGTCCCAGTGCTCTGCTCCTCTCTTTTCACTCCTGCTGCCAGAAGCCCAGGGAGGATGGGAGGGCTTAGAACATGGCTGGGCACTGTGGTTTCTTCCAGAGAAGTGGAGGGCATTTGCTTTACCTTGCCACAACCACTTGTGAGAGGGGCTGCACCTCAGGAAAACTGTTTCCGTGGGAAGCCGGCTTTTTGCAAAGGGGTCTCAGGGCCGTGGGCCTCGGCTGTCCCTCCGGCTCCCCAATACACAGGGACGAGGTGAGGGGCTTAGACCATGGCTGGGCAATGTTGTTTCTTACACCTGGGTGTGAGGCATTTTGTTGAGCTGGCTACCCCCACTTGGGATAAGTGTTCAACAGCAAGCGCCTATTTTTCGTCAGAAGCCGTTTTTGCCTCAGGGGTCTCCGGGCTGTGTTCGTTGGGGTTGAACTCCTGCTAGCAAAACCGCCGGGGTGAGGGAAGGGTTCATACTGTGCCTGGGCCCTGTGGTCTCTTCCAGGTCAGTGTATGGCATTTCCTTCCCCTTGCCACAGGCACCTGGGAGCATGTCTGCCCGTGGAGAAAGACTTTCCCGTGGGAAGCCGGTTTCTGTCAAACGGGTCCCAGTGCTCTGCTCCTCTCTTTTCACTCCTGCTGCCAGAAGCCCAGGGCGGATGGGAGGGCTTAGAACATGGCTGGGCACTGTGGTTTCTTCCAGAGAAGTGGAGGGCATTTGCTTTACCTTGCCACAACCACTTGTGAGAGGGTCTGCACCTCAGGAAAACTGTTTCCGTGGGAAGCCGGCTTTTTGCAAAGGGGTCTCAGGGCCGTGCGCCTCGGCTGTCCCTCCGGCTCCCCAAAGCACAGGGACGAGGTGAGGGGCTTAGACCATGGCTGGGCAATGTTGTTTCTTACACCTGGGTGTGTGGCATTTTGTTGAGCTGGCTACCCCCACTTGGGATAGGTGTTCCACAGCAAGCGCCTATTGTTCGTCAGAAGCCGTTTTTGCCTCAGGGGTCTCCGGGCTGTGTTTGTTGGGGTTGAACTCCTGCTAGCAAAACCGCCGGGTTGAGCGAAGGGTTCAGACTGTGCCTGGGCCCTGTGTTCTCTTCCAGGTCAGTGTATGGCATTTCCTTCCCCTTGCCACAGGCACCTGGGAGCATGTCTGCCCGTGGAGAAAGACTTTCCCGTGGGAAGCCGGTTTTTGTCAAACGGGTCCCAGTGCTCTGCTCCTCTCTTTTCACTCCTGCTGCCAGAAGCCCAGGGAGGATGGGAGGGCTTAGAACATGTCTGGGCACTGTGGTTTCTTCCAGAGAAGTGGAGGGTATTTGCTTTACCTTGCCACAACCCCTTGTGAGAGGGTCTGCACCTCAGGAAAACTGTTTCCGTGGGAAGCCGGCTTTTTGCAAAGGGGTCTCAGGGCCGTGGGCCTCGGCTGTCCCTCCGGCTCCCCAATACACAGGGACGAGGTGAGGGGCTTAGACCATGGCTGGGCAATGTTGTTTCTTACACCTGGGTGTGTGGCATTTTGTTGAGCTGGCTACCCCCACTTGGGATAAGTGTTCAACAGCAAGCGCCTATTTTTCGTCAGAAGCCGTTTTTGCCTCAGGGGTCTCCGGGCTGTGTTCGTTGGGGTTGATCTCCTGCTAGCAAAACCGCCGGGGTGAGGGAAGGGTTCATACTGTGCCTGGGCCCTGTGGTCTCTTCCAGGTCAGTGTATGGCATTTCCTTCCCCTTGCCACAGGCACCTGGGAGCATGTCTGCCCGTGGAGAAAGACTTTCCCGTGGGAAGCCGGTTTCTGTCAAACGGGTCCCAGTGCTCTGCTCCTCTCTTTTCACTCCTGCTGCCAGAAGCCCAGGGCGGATGGGAGGGCTTAGAACATGGCTGGGCACTGTGGTTTCTTCCAGAGAAGTGGAGGGTATTTGCTTTACCTTGCCACAACCCCTTGTGAGAGGGTCTGCACCTCAGGAAAACTGTTTCCGTGGGAAGCCGGCTTTTTGCAAAGGGGTCTCAGGGCCGTGGGCCTCGGCTGTCCCTCCGGCTCCCCAATACACAGGGACGAGGTGAGGGGCTTAGACCATGGCTGGGCAATGTTGTTTCTTACACCTGGGTGTGTGGCATTTTTTCGAGCTGGCTACCCCCACTTGGGATAAGTGTTCAACAGCAAGCGCCTATTTTTCGTCAGAAGCCGTTTTTGTCTCAGGGGTCTCCGGGCTGTGTTCGCTGGGGTTGAACTCCTGCTAGCAAAACCGCCGGGGTGAGGGAAGGGTTCATACTGTGCCTGGGCCCTGTGGTCTCTTCCAGGTCAGTGTATGGCATTTCCTTCCCCTTGCCACAGGCACCTGGGAGCATGTCTGCCCGTGGAGAAAGACTTTCCCGTGGGAAGCCGGTTTTTGTCAAACGGGTCCCAGTGCTCTGCTCCTCTCTTTTCACTCCTGCTGCCAGAAGCCCAGGGAGGATGGGAGGGCTTAGAACATGGCTGGGCACTGTGGTTTCTTCCAGAGAAGTGGAGGGCATTTGCTTTACCTTGCCACAACCACTTGTGAGAGGGGCTGCACCTCAGGAAAACTGTTTCCGTGGGAAGCCGGCTTTTTGCAAAGGGGTCTCAGGGCCGTGGGCCTCGGCTGTCCCTCCGGCTCCCCAATACACAGGGACGAGGTGAGGGGCTTAGACCATGGCTGGGCAATGTTGTTTCTTACACCTGGGTGTGTGGCATTTTGTTGAGCTGGCTACCCCCACTTGGGATAAGTGTTCAACAGCAAGCGCCTATTTTTCGTCAGAAGCCGTTTTTGCCTCAGGGGTCTCCGGGCTGTGTTCGTTGGGGTTGAACTCCTGCTAGCAAAACCGCCGGGGTGAGGGAAGGGTTCATACTGTGCCTGGGCCCTGTGGTCTCTTCCAGGTCAGTGTATGGCATTTCCTTCCCCTTGCCACAGGCACCTGGGAGCATGTCTGCCCGTGGAGAAAGACTTTCCCGTGGGAAGCCGGTTTCTGTCAAACGGGTCCCAGTGCTCTGCTCCTCTCTTTTCACTCCTGCTGCCAGAAGCCCAGGGCGGATGGGAGGGCTTAGAACATGGCTGGGCACTGTGGTTTCTTCCAGAGAAGTGGAGGGCATTTGCTTTACCTTGCCACAACCACTTGTGAGAGGGTCTGCACCTCAGGAAAACTGTTTCCGTGGGAAGCCGGCTTTTTGCAAAGGGGTCTCAGGGCCGTGCGCCTCGGCTGTCCCTCCGGCTCCCCAAAGCACAGGGACGAGGTGAGGGGCTTAGACCATGGCTGGGCAATGTTGTTTCTTACACCTGGGTGTGTGGCATTTTGTTGAGCTGGCTACCCCCACTTGGGATAGGTGTTCCACAGCAAGCGCCTATTGTTCGTCAGAAGCCGTTTTTGCCTCAGGGGTCTCCGGGCTGTGTTTGTTGGGGTTGAACTCCTGCTAGCAAAACCGCCGGGTTGAGCGAAGGGTTCAGACTGTGCCTGGGCCCTGTGTTCTCTTCCAGGTCAGTGTATGGCATTTCCTTCCCCTTGCCACAGGCACCTGGGAGCATGTCTGCCCGTGGAGAAAGACTTTCCCGTGGGAAGCCGGTTTTTGTCAAACGGGTCCCAGTGCTCTGCTCCTCTCTTTTCACTCCTGCTGCCAGAAGCCCAGGGAGGATGGGAGGGCTTAGAACATGTCTGGGCACTGTGGTTTCTTCCAGAGAAGTGGAGGGTATTTGCTTTACCTTGCCACAACCCCTTGTGAGAGGGTCTGCACCTCAGGAAAACTGTTTCCGTGGGAAGCCGGCTTTTTGCAAAGGGGTCTCAGGGCCGTGGGCCTCGGCTGTCCCTCCGGCTCCCCAATACACAGGGACGAGGTGAGGGGCTTAGACCATGGCTGGGCAATGTTGTTTCTTACACCTGGGTGTGTGGCATTTTGTTGAGCTGGCTACCCCCACTTGGGATAAGTGTTCAACAGCAAGCGCCTATTTTTCGTCAGAAGCCGTTTTTGCCTCAGGGGTCTCCGGGCTGTGTTCGTTGGGGTTGATCTCCTGCTAGCAAAACCGCCGGGGTGAGGGAAGGGTTCATACTGTGCCTGGGCCCTGTGGTCTCTTCCAGGTCAGTGTATGGCATTTCCTTCCCCTTGCCACAGGCACCTGGGAGCATGTCTGCCCGTGGAGAAAGACTTTCCCGTGGGAAGCCGGTTTCTGTCAAACGGGTCCCAGTGCTCTGCTCCTCTCTTTTCACTCCTGCTGCCAGAAGCCCAGGGCGGATGGGAGGGCTTAGAACATGGCTGGGCACTGTGGTTTCTTCCAGAGAAGTGGAGGGTATTTGCTTTACCTTGCCACAACCCCTTGTGAGAGGGTCTGCACCTCAGGAAAACTGTTTCCGTGGGAAGCCGGCTTTTTGCAAAGGGGTCTCAGGGCCGTGGGCCTCGGCTGTCCCTCCGGCTCCCCAATACACAGGGACGAGGTGAGGGGCTTAGACCATGGCTGGGCAATGTTGTTTCTTACACCTGGGTGTGTGGCATTTTTTCGAGCTGGCTACCCCCACTTGGGATAAGTGTTCAACAGCAAGCGCCTATTTTTCGTCAGAAGCCGTTTTTGTCTCAGGGGTCTCCGGGCTGTGTTCGCTGGGGTTGAACTCCTGCTAGCAAAACCGCCGGGGTGAGGGAAGGGTTCATACTGTGCCTGGGCCCTGTGGTCTCTTCCAGGTCAGTGTATGGCATTTCCTTCCCCTTGCCACAGGCACCTGGGAGCATGTCTGCCCGTGGAGAAAGACTTTCCCGTGGGAAGCCGGTTTTTGTCAAACGGGTCCCAGTGCTCTGCTCCTCTCTTTTCACTCCTGCTGCCAGAAGCCCAGGGAGGATGGGAGGGCTTAGAACATGGCTGGGCACTGTGGTTTCTTCCAGAGAAGTGGAGGGCATTTGCTTTACCTTGCCACAACCACTTGTGAGAGGGGCTGCACCTCAGGAAAACTGTTTCCGTGGGAAGCCGGCTTTTTGCAAAGGGGTCTCAGGGCCGTGGGCCTCGGCTGTCCCTCCGGCTCCCCAATACACAGGGACGAGGTGAGGGGCTTAGACCATGGCTGGGCAATGTTGTTTCTTACACCTGGGTGTGTGGCATTTTGTTGAGCTGGCTACCCCCACTTGGGATAAGTGTTCAACAGCAAGCGCCTATTTTTCGTCAGAAGCCGTTTTTGCCTCAGGGGTCTCCGGGCTGTGTTCGTTGGGGTTGAACTCCTGCTAGCAAAACCGCCGGGGTGAGGGAAGGGTTCATACTGTGCCTGGGCCCTGTGGTCTCTTCCAGGTCAGTGTATGGCATTTCCTTCCCCTTGCCACAGGCACCTGGGAGCATGTCTGCCCGTGGAGAAAGACTTTCCCGTGGGAAGCCGGTTTCTGTCAAACGGGTCCCAGTGCTCTGCTCCTCTCTTTTCACTCCTGCTGCCAGAAGCCCAGGGCGGATGGGAGGGCTTAGAACATGGCTGGGCACTGTGGTTTCTTCCAGAGAAGTGGAGGGCATTTGCTTTACCTTGCCACAACCACTTGTGAGAGGGTCTGCACCTCAGGAAAACTGTTTCCGTGGGAAGCCGGCTTTTTGCAAAGGGGTCTCAGGGCCGTGCGCCTCGGCTGTCCCTCCGGCTCCCCAAAGCACAGGGACGAGGTGAGGGGCTTAGACCATGGCTGGGCAATGTTGTTTCTTACACCTGGGTGTGTGGCATTTTGTTGAGCTGGCTACCCCCACTTGGGATAGGTGTTCCACAGCAAGCGCCTATTGTTCGTCAGAAGCCGTTTTTGCCTCAGGGGTCTCCGGGCTGTGTTTGTTGGGGTTGAACTCCTGCTAGCAAAACCGCCGGGGTGAGCGAAGGGTTCAGACTGTGCCTGGGCCCTGTGTTCTCTTCCAGGTCAGTGTATGGCATTTCCTTCCCCTTGCCACAGGCACCTGGGAGCATGTCTGCCCGTGGAGAAAGACTTTCCCGTGGGAAGCCGGTTTTTGTCAAACGGGTCCCAGTGCTCTGCTCCTCTCTTTTCACTCCTGCTGCCAGAAGGCCCAGGGAGGATGGGAGGGCTTAGAACATGTCTGGGCACTGTGGTTTCTTCCAGAGAAGTGGAGGGTATTTGCTTTACCTTGCCACAAACCCCTTGTGAGAGGGTCTGCACCTCAGGAAAACTGTTTCCGTGGGAAGCCGGCTTTTTGCAAAGGGGTCTCAGGGCCGTGGGCCTCGGCTGTCCCTCCGGCTCCCCAATACACAGGGACGAGGTGAGGGGCTTAGACCATGGCTGGGCAATGTTGTTTCTTACACCTGGGTGTGTGGCATTTTGTTGAGCTGGCTACCCCCACTTGGGATAAGTGTTCAAACAGCAAGCGCCTATTTTTCGTCAGAAGCCGTTTTTGCCTCAGGGGTCTCCGGCTGTGTTCGTTGGGGTTGATCTCCTGCTAGCAAAACCGCCGGGGGTGAGGGAAGGGTTCATACTGTGCCTGGGCCCTGTGGTCTCTTCCAGGTCAGTGTATGGCATTTCCTTCCCCTTGCCACAGGCACCTGGGAGCATGTCTGCCCGTGGAGAAAGACTTTCCCGTGGGAAGCCGGTTTCTGTCAAACGGGTCCCAGTGCTCTGCTCCTCTCTTTTCACTCCTGCTGCCAGAAGCCAGGGCGGATGGGAGGGCTTAGAACATGGCTGGGGCACTGTGGTTTCTTCCAGAGAAGTGGAGGGTATTTGCTTTACCTTGCCACAACCCCTTGTGAGAGGGTCTGCACCTCAGGAAAACTGTTTCCGTGGGAAGCCGGCTTTTTGCAAAGGGGTCTCAGGGCCGTGGCCTCGGCTGTCCCTCCCGGCTCCCCAATACACAGGGACGAGGTGAGGGGCTTAGACCATGGCTGGGCAATGTTGTTTCTTACACCTGGGTGTGTGGCATTTTTTCGAGCTGGCTACCCCCACTTGGGATAAGTGTTCAACAGCAAGCGCCTATTTTTCGTCAGAAGCCGTTTTTGTCTCAGGGGTCTCCGGGCTGTGTTCGCTGGGGTTGAACTCCTGCTAGCAAAACCGCCGGGGTGAGGGAAGGGTTCATACTGTGCCTGGGCCCTGTGGTCTCTTCCAGGTCAGTGTATGGCATTTCCTTCCCCTTGCCACAGGCACCTGGGAGCATGTCTGCCCGTGGAGAAAGACTTTCCCGTGGAAGGCCGGTTTTTGTCAAACGGGTCCCAGTGCTCTGCTCCTCTCTTTTCACTCCTGCTGCCAGAAGCCCAGGGAGGATGGGAGGGCTTAGAACATGGCTGGGCACTGTGGTTTCTTCCAGAGAAGTGGAGGGCATTTGCTTTACCTTGCCACAACCACTTGTGAGGGGCTGCACCTCAGGAAAACTGTTTCCGTGGGAAGCCGGCTTTTTGCAAAGGGGTCTCAGGGCCGTGGGCCTCGGCTGTCCCTCCGGCTCCCCAATACACAGGGACGAGGTGAGGGGCTTAGACCATGGCTGGGCAATGTTGTTTCTTACACCTGGGTGTGTGGCATTTTGTTGAGCTGGCTACCCCCACTTGGGATAAGTGTTCAACAGCAAGCGCCTATTTTTCGTCAGAAGCCGTTTTTGCCTCAGGGGTCTCCGGGCTGTGTTCGTTGGGGTTGAACTCCTGCTAGCAAAACCGCCGGGGTGAGGGAAGGGTTCATACTGTGCCTGGGCCCTGTGGTCTCTTCCAGGTCAGTGTATGGCATTTCCTTCCCCTTGCCACAGGCACCTGGGAGCATGTCTGCCCGTGGAGAAAGACTTTCCCGTGGGAAGCCGGTTTCTGTCAAACGGGTCCCAGTGCTCTGCTCCTCTCTTTTCACTCCTGCTGCCAGAAGCCCAGGGCGGATGGGAGGGCTTAGAACATGGCTGGGCACTGTGGTTTCTTCCAGAGAAGTGGAGGGCATTTGCTTTACCTTGCCACAACCACTTGTGAGAGGGTCTGCACCTCAGGAAAACTGTTTCCGTGGGAAGCCGGCTTTTTGCAAAGGGGTCTCAGGGCCGTGCGCCTCGGCTGTCCCTCCGGCTCCCCAAAGCACAGGGACGAGGTGAGGGGCTTAGACCATGGCTGGGCAATGTTGTTTCTTACACCTGGGTGTGTGGCATTTTGTTGAGCTGGCTACCCCCACTTGGGATAGGTGTTCCACAGCAAGCGCCTATTGTTCGTCAGAAGCCGTTTTTGCCTCAGGGGTCTCCGGGCTGTGTTTGTTGGGGTTGAACTCCTGCTAGCAAAACCGCCGGGTTGAGCGAAGGGTTCAGACTGTGCCTGGGCCCTGTGTTCTCTTCCAGGTCAGTGTATGGCATTTCCTTCCCCTTGCCACAGGCACCTGGGAGCATGTCTGCCCGTGGAGAAAGACTTTCCCGTGGGAAGCCGGTTTTTGTCAAACGGGTCCCAGTGCTCTGCTCCTCTCTTTTCACTCCTGCTGCCAGAAGCCCAGGGAGGATGGGAGGGCTTAGAACATGTCTGGGCACTGTGGTTTCTTCCAGAGAAGTGGAGGGTATTTGCTTTACCTTGCCACAACCCCTTGTGAGAGGGTCTGCACCTCAGGAAAACTGTTTCCGTGGGAAGCCGGCTTTTTGCAAAGGGGTCTCAGGGCCGTGGGCCTCGGCTGTCCCTCCGGCTCCCCAATACACAGGGACGAGGTGAGGGGCTTAGACCATGGCTGGGCAATGTTGTTTCTTACACCTGGGTGTGTGGCATTTTGTTGAGCTGGCTACCCCCACTTGGGATAAGTGTTCAACAGCAAGCGCCTATTTTTCGTCAGAAGCCGTTTTTGCCTCAGGGGTCTCCGGGCTGTGTTCGTTGGGGTTGATCTCCTGCTAGCAAAACCGCCGGGGTGAGGGAAGGGTTCATACTGTGCCTGGGCCCTGTGGTCTCTTCCAGGTCAGTGTATGGCATTTCCTTCCCCTTGCCACAGGCACCTGGGAGCATGTCTGCCCGTGGAGAAAGACTTTCCCGTGGGAAGCCGGTTTCTGTCAAACGGGTCCCAGTGCTCTGCTCCTCTCTTTTCACTCCTGCTGCCAGAAGCCCAGGGCGGATGGGAGGGCTTAGAACATGGCTGGGCACTGTGGTTTCTTCCAGAGAAGTGGAGGGTATTTGCTTTACCTTGCCACAACCCCTTGTGAGAGGGGCTGCACCTCAGGAAAACTGTTTCCGTGGGAAGCCGGCTTTTTGCAAAGGGGTCTCAGGGCCGTGGGCCTCGGCTGTCCCTCCGGCTCCCCAATACACAGGGACGAGGTGAGGGGCTTAGACCATGGCTGGGCAATGTTGTTTCTTACACCTGGGTGTGTGGCATTTTTTCGAGCTGGCTACCCCCACTTGGGATAAGTGTTCAACAGCAAGCGCCTATTTTTCGTCAGAAGCCGTTTTTGTCTCAGGGGTCTCCGGGCTGTGTTCGCTGGGGTTGAACTCCTGCTAGCAAAACCGCCGGGGTGAGGGAAGGGTTCATACTGTGCCTGGGCCCTGTGGTCTCTTCCAGGTCAGTGTATGGCATTTCCTTCCCCTTGCCACAGGCACCTGGGAGCATGTCTGCCCGTGGAGAAAGACTTTCCCGTGGGAAGCCGGTTTTTGTCAAACGGGTCCCAGTGCTCTGCTCCTCTCTTTTCACTCCTGCTGCCAGAAGCCCAGGGAGGATGGGAGGGCTTAGAACATGGCTGGGCACTGTGGTTTCTTCCAGAGAAGTGGAGGGCATTTGCTTTACCTTGCCACAACCACTTGTGAGAGGGGCTGCACCTCAGGAAAACTGTTTCCGTGGGAAGCCGGCTTTTTGCAAAGGGGTCTCAGGGCCGTGGGCCTCGGCTGTCCCTCCGGCTCCCCAATACACAGGGACGAGGTGAGGGGCTTAGACCATGGCTGGGCAATGTTGTTTCTTACACCTGGGTGTGTGGCATTTTGTTGAGCTGGCTACCCCCACTTGGGATAAGTGTTCAACAGCAAGCGCCTATTTTTCGTCAGAAGCCGTTTTTGCCTCAGGGGTCTCCGGGCTGTGTTCGTTGGGGTTGAACTCCTGCTAGCAAAACCGCCGGGGTGAGGGAAGGGTTCATACTGTGCCTGGGCCCTGTGGTCTCTTCCAGGTCAGTGTATGGCATTTCCTTCCCCTTGCCACAGGCACCTGGGAGCATGTCTGCCCGTGGAGAAAGACTTTCCCGTGGGAAGCCGGTTTCTGTCAAACGGGTCCCAGTGCTCTGCTCCTCTCTTTTCACTCCTGCTGCCAGAAGCCCAGGGCGGATGGGAGGGCTTAGAACATGGCTGGGCACTGTGGTTTCTTCCAGAGAAGTGGAGGGCATTTGCTTTACCTTGCCACAACCACTTGTGAGAGGGTCTGCACCTCAGGAAAACTGTTTCCGTGGGAAGCCGGCTTTTTGCAAAGGGGTCTCAGGGCCGTGCGCCTCGGCTGTCCCTCCGGCTCCCCAAAGCACAGGGACGAGGTGAGGGGCTTAGACCATGGCTGGGCAATGTTGTTTCTTACACCTGGGTGTGTGGCATTTTGTTGAGCTGGCTACCCCCACTTGGGATAGGTGTTCCACAGCAAGCGCCTATTGTTCGTCAGAAGCCGTTTTTGCCTCAGGGGTCTCCGGGCTGTGTTTGTTGGGGTTGAACTCCTGCTAGCAAAACCGCCGGGTTGAGCGAAGGGTTCAGACTGTGCCTGGGCCCTGTGTTCTCTTCCAGGTCAGTGTATGGCATTTCCTTCCCCTTGCCACAGGCACCTGGGAGCATGTCTGCCCGTGGAGAAAGACTTTCCCGTGGGAAGCCGGTTTTTGTCAAACGGGTCCCAGTGCTCTGCTCCTCTCTTTTCACTCCTGCTGCCAGAAGCCCAGGGAGGATGGGAGGGCTTAGAACATGGCTGGGCACTGTGGTTTCTTCCAGAGAAGTGGAGGGTATTTGCTTTACCTTGCCACAACCCCTTGTGAGAGGGTCTGCACCTCAGGAAAACTGTTTCCGTGGGAAGCCGGCTTTTTGCAAAGGGGTCTCAGGGCCGTGGGCCTCGGCTGTCCCTCCGGCTCCCCAATACACAGGGACGAGGTGAGGGGCTTAGACCATGGCTGGGCAATGTTGTTTCTTACACCTGGGTGTGTGGCATTTTTTCGAGCTGGCTACCCCCACTTGGGATAAGTGTTCAACAGCAAGCGCCTATTTTTCGTCAGAAGCCGTTTTTGTCTCAGGGGTCTCCGGGCTGTGTTCGCTGGGGTTGAACTCCTGCTAGCAAAACCGCCGGGGTGAGGGAAGGGTTCATACTGTGCCTGGGCCCTGTGGTCTCTTCCAGGTCAGTGTATGGCATTTCCTTCCCCTTGCCACAGGCACCTGGGAGCATGTCTGCCCGTGGAGAAAGACTTTCCCGTGGGAAGCCGGTTTCTGTCAAACGGGTCCCAGTGCTCTGCTCCTCTCTTTTCACTCCTGCTGCCAGAAGCCCAGGGCGGATGGGAGGGCTTAGAACATGGCTGGGCACTGTGGTTTCTTCCAGAGAAGTGGAGGGTATTTGCTTTACCTTGCCACAACCCCTTGTGAGAGGGTCTGCACCTCAGGAAAACTGTTTCCGTGGGAAGCCGGCTTTTTGCAAAGGGGTCTCAGGGCCGTGGGCCTCGGCTGTCCCTCCGGCTCCCCAATACACAGGGACGAGGTGAGGGGCTTAGACCATGGCTGGGCAATGTTGTTTCTTACACCTGGGTGTGTGGCATTTTTTCGAGCTGGCTACCCCCACTTGGGATAAGTGTTCAACAGCAAGCGCCTATTTTTCGTCAGAAGCCGTTTTTGTCTCAGGGGTCTCCGGGCTGTGTTCGCTGGGGTTGAACTCCTGCTAGCAAAACCGCCGGGGTGAGGGAAGGGTTCATACTGTGCCTGGGCCCTGTGGTCTCTTCCAGGTCAGTGTATGGCATTTCCTTCCCCTTGCCACAGGCACCTGGGAGCATGTCTGCCCGTGGAGAAAGACTTTCCCGTGGGAAGCCGGTTTTTGTCAAACGGGTCCCAGTGCTCTGCTCCTCTCTTTTCACTCCTGCTGCCAGAAGCCCAGGGAGGATGGGAGGGCTTAGAACATGGCTGGGCACTGTGGTTTCTTCCAGAGAAGTGGAGGGCATTTGCTTTACCTTGCCACAACCACTTGTGAGAGGGGCTGCACCTCAGGAAAACTGTTTCCGTGGGAAGCCGGCTTTTTGCAAAGGGGTCTCAGGGCCGTGGGCCTCGGCTGTCCCTCCGGCTCCCCAATACACAGGGACGAGGTGAGGGGCTTAGACCATGGCTGGGCAATGTTGTTTCTTACACCTGGGTGTGTGGCATTTTGTTGAGCTGGCTACCCCCACTTGGGATAAGTGTTCAACAGCAAGCGCCTATTTTTCGTCAGAAGCCGTTTTTGCCTCAGGGGTCTCCGGGCTGTGTTCGTTGGGGTTGAACTCCTGCTAGCAAAACCGCCGGGGTGAGGGAAGGGTTCATACTGTGCCTGGGCCCTGTGGTCTCTTCCAGGTCAGTGTATGGCATTTCCTTCCCCTTGCCACAGGCACCTGGGAGCATGTCTGCCCGTGGAGAAAGACTTTCCCGTGGGAAGCCGGTTTCTGTCAAACGGGTCCCAGTGCTCTGCTCCTCTCTTTTCACTCCTGCTGCCAGAAGCCCAGGGCGGATGGGAGGGCTTAGAACATGGCTGGGCACTGTGGTTTCTTCCAGAGAAGTGGAGGGCATTTGCTTTACCTTGCCACAACCACTTGTGAGAGGGTCTGCACCTCAGGAAAACTGTTTCCGTGGGAAGCCGGCTTTTTGCAAAGGGGTCTCAGGGCCGTGCGCCTCGGCTGTCCCTCCGGCTCCCCAAAGCACAGGGACGAGGTGAGGGGCTTAGACCATGGCTGGGCAATGTTGTTTCTTACACCTGGGTGTGTGGCATTTTGTTGAGCTGGCTACCCCCACTTGGGATAGGTGTTCCACAGCAAGCGCCTATTGTTCGTCAGAAGCCGTTTTTGCCTCAGGGGTCTCCGGGCTGTGTTTGTTGGGGTTGAACTCCTGCTAGCAAAACCGCCGGGTTGAGCGAAGGGTTCAGACTGTGCCTGGGCCCTGTGTTCTCTTCCAGGTCAGTGTATGGCATTTCCTTCCCCTTGCCACAGGCACCTGGGAGCATGTCTGCCCGTGGAGAAAGACTTTCCCGTGGGAAGCCGGTTTTTGTCAAACGGGTCCCAGTGCTCTGCTCCTCTCTTTTCACTCCTGCTGCCAGAAGCCCAGGGAGGATGGGAGGGCTTAGAACATGTCTGGGCACTGTGGTTTCTTCCAGAGAAGTGGAGGGTATTTGCTTTACCTTGCCACAACCCCTTGTGAGAGGGTCTGCACCTCAGGAAAACTGTTTCCGTGGGAAGCCGGCTTTTTGCAAAGGGGTCTCAGGGCCGTGGGCCTCGGCTGTCCCTCCGGCTCCCCAATACACAGGGACGAGGTGAGGGGCTTAGACCATGGCTGGGCAATGTTGTTTCTTACACCTGGGTGTGTGGCATTTTGTTGAGCTGGCTACCCCCACTTGGGATAAGTGTTCAACAGCAAGCGCCTATTTTTCGTCAGAAGCCGTTTTTGCCTCAGGGGTCTCCGGGCTGTGTTCGTTGGGGTTGATCTCCTGCTAGCAAAACCGCCGGGGTGAGGGAAGGGTTCATACTGTGCCTGGGCCCTGTGGTCTCTTCCAGGTCAGTGTATGGCATTTCCTTCCCCTTGCCACAGGCACCTGGGAGCATGTCTGCCCGTGGAGAAAGACTTTCCCGTGGGAAGCCGGTTTCTGTCAAACGGGTCCCAGTGCTCTGCTCCTCTCTTTTCACTCCTGCTGCCAGAAGCCCAGGGCGGATGGGAGGGCTTAGAACATGGCTGGGCACTGTGGTTTCTTCCAGAGAAGTGGAGGGTATTTGCTTTACCTTGCCACAACCCCTTGTGAGAGGGTCTGCACCTCAGGAAAACTGTTTCCGTGGGAAGCCGGCTTTTTGCAAAGGGGTCTCAGGGCCGTGGGCCTCGGCTGTCCCTCCGGCTCCCCAATACACAGGGACGAGGTGAGGGGCTTAGACCATGGCTGGGCAATGTTGTTTCTTACACCTGGGTGTGTGGCATTTTTTCGAGCTGGCTACCCCCACTTGGGATAAGTGTTCAACAGCAAGCGCCTATTTTTCGTCAGAAGCCGTTTTTGTCTCAGGGGTCTCCGGGCTGTGTTCGCTGGGGTTGAACTCCTGCTAGCAAAACCGCCGGGGTGAGGGAAGGGTTCATACTGTGCCTGGGCCCTGTGGTCTCTTCCAGGTCAGTGTATGGCATTTCCTTCCCCTTGCCACAGGCACCTGGGAGCATGTCTGCCCGTGGAGAAAGACTTTCCCGTGGGAAGCCGGTTTTTGTCAAACGGGTCCCAGTGCTCTGCTCCTCTCTTTTCACTCCTGCTGCCAGAAGCCCAGGGAGGATGGGAGGGCTTAGAACATGGCTGGGCACTGTGGTTTCTTCCAGAGAAGTGGAGGGCATTTGCTTTACCTTGCCACAACCACTTGTGAGAGGGGCTGCACCTCAGGAAAACTGTTTCCGTGGGAAGCCGGCTTTTTTGCAAAGGGGTCTCAGGCCGTGGGCCTCGGCTGTCCCTCCGGCTCCCCAATACACAGGGACGAGGTGAGGGGCTTAGACCATGGCTGGGCAATGTTGTTTCTTACACCTGGGTGTGTGGCATTTTGTTGAGCTGGCTACCCCCACTTGGGATAAGTGTTCAACAGCAAGCGCCTATTTTTCGTCAGAAGCCGTTTTTGCCTCAGGGGTCTCCGGGCTGTGTTCGTTGGGGTTGAACTCCTGCTAGCAAAACCGCCGGGGTGAGGGAAGGGTTCATACTGTGCCTGGGCCCTGTGGTCTCTTCCAGGTCAGTGTATGGCATTTCCTTCCCCTTGCCACAGGCACCTGGGAGCATGTCTGCCCGTGGAGAAAGACTTTCCCGTGGGAAGCCGGTTTCTGTCAAACGGGTCCCAGTGCTCTGCTCCTCTCTTTTCACTCCTGCTGCCAGAAGCCCAGGGCGGATGGGAGGGCTTAGAACATGGCTGGGCACTGTGGTTTCTTCCAGAGAAGTGGAGGGCATTTGCTTTACCTTGCCACAACACTTGTGAGAGGGTCTGCACCTCAGGAAAACTGTTTCCGTGGGAAGCCGGCTTTTTGCAAAGGGGTCTCAGGGCCGTGCGCCTCGGCTGTCCCTCCGGCTCCCCAAAGCACAGGGACGAGGTGAGGGGGCTTAGACCATGGCTGGGCAATGTTGTTTCTTACACCTGGGTGTGTGGCATTTTGTTGAGCTGGCTACCCCCACTTGGGATAGGTGTTCCACAGCAAGCGCCTATTGTTCGTCAGAAGCCGTTTTTGCCTCAGGGGTCTCCGGGCTGTGTTTGTTGGGGTTGAACTCCTGCTAGCAAAACCGCCGGGTTGAGCGAAGGGTTCAGACTGTGCCTGGGCCCTGTGTTCTCTTCCAGGTCAGTGTATGGCATTTCCTTCCCCTTGCCACAGGCACCTGGAGCATGTCTGCCCGTGGAGAAAGACTTTCCCGTGGGAAGCCGGTTTTTGTCAAACGGGTCCCAGTGCTCTGCTCCTCTCTTTTCACTCCTGCTGCCAGAAGCCAGGGAGGATGGGAGGGCTTAGAACATGTCTGGGCACTGTGGTTTCTTCCAGAGAAGTGGAGGGTATTTGCTTTACCTTGCCACAACCCCTTGTGAGAGGGTCTGCACCTCAGGAAAACTGTTTCCGTGGGAAGCCGGCTTTTTGCAAAGGGGTCTCAGGGCCGTGGGCCTCGGCTTGTCCCCTCCGGCTCCCCAATACACAGGGACGAGGTGAGGGGCTTAGACCATGGCTGGGCAATGTTGTTTCTTACACCTGGGTGTGTGGCATTTTGTTGAGCTGGCTACCCCCACTTGGGATAAGTGTTCAACAGCAAGCGCCTATTTTTCGTCAGAAGCCGTTTTTGCCTCAGGGGGTCTCCGGGCTGTGTTCGTTGGGGTTGATCTCCTGCTAGCAAAACCGCCGGGGTGAGGGAAGGGTTCATACTGTGCCTGGGCCCTGTGGTCTCTTCCAGGTCAGTGTATGGCATTTCCTTCCCCTTGCCACAGGCACCTGGGAGCATGTCTGCCCGTGGAGAAAGACTTTCCCGTGGGAAGCCGGTTTCTGTCAAACGGGTCCCAGTGCTCTGCTCCTCTCTTTTCACTCCTGCTGCCAGAAGCCCAGGGCGGATGGGAGGGCTTAGAACATGGCTGGGCACTGTGGTTTCTTCCAGAGAAGTGGAGGGTATTTGCTTTACCTTGCCACAACCCCTTGTGAGAGGGTCTGCACCTCAGGAAAACTGTTTCCGTGGGAAGCCGGCTTTTTGCAAAGGGGTCTCAGGGCCGTGGGCCTCGGCTGTCCCTCCGGCTCCCCAATACACAGGGACGAGGTGAGGGCTTAGACCATGGCTGGGCAATGTTGTTTCTTACACCTGGGTGTGTGGCATTTTTTCGAGCTGGCTACCCCCACTTGGGATAAGTGTTCAACAGCAAGCGCCTATTTTTCGTCAGAAGCCGTTTTTGTCTCAGGGGTCTCCGGGCTGTGTTCGCTGGGGTTGAACTCCTGCTAGCAAAACCGCCGGGGTGAGGGAAGGGTTCATACTGTGCCTGGGCCCTGTGGTCTCTTCCAGGTCAGTGTATGGCATTTCCTTCCCCTTGCCACAGGCACCTGGGAGCATGTCTGCCCGTGGAGAAAGACTTTCCCGTGGGAAGCCGGTTTTTGTCAAACGGGTCCCAGTGCTCTGCTCCTCTCTTTTCACTCCTGCTGCCAGAAGCCCAGGGAGGATGGGAGGGCTTAGAACATGGCTGGGCACTGTGGTTTCTTCCAGAGAAGTGGAGGGCATTTGCTTTACCTTGCCACAACCACTTGTGAGAGGGGCTGCACCTCAGGAAAACTGTTTCCGTGGGAAGCCGGCTTTTTGCAAAGGGGTCTCAGGGCCGTGGGCCTCGGCTGTCCCTCCGGCTCCCCAATACACAGGGACGAGGTGAGGGCTTAGACCATGGCTGGGCAATGTTGTTTCTTACACCTGGGTGTGTGGCATTTTGTTGAGCTGGCTACCCCCACTTGGGATAAGTGTTCAACAGCAAGCGCCTATTTTTCGTCAGAAGCCGTTTTTGCCTCAGGGGTCTCCGGGCTGTGTTCGTTGGGGTTGAACTCCTGCTAGCAAAACCGCCGGGGTGAGGGAAGGGTTCATACTGTGCCTGGGCCCTGTGGTCTCTTCCAGGTCAGTGTATGGCATTTCCTTCCCCTTGCCACAGGCACCTGGGAGCATGTCTGCCCGTGGAGAAAGACTTTCCCGTGGGAAGCCGGTTTCTGTCAAACGGGTCCCAGTGCTCTGCTCCTCTCTTTTCACTCCTGCTGCCAGAAGCCCAGGGCGGATGGGAGGGCTTAGAACATGGCTGGGCACTGTGGTTTCTTCCAGAGAAGTGGAGGGCATTTGCTTTACCTTGCCACAACCACTTGTGAGAGGGTCTGCACCTCAGGAAAACTGTTTCCCGTGGGAAGCCGGCTTTTTGCAAAGGGGTCTCAGGGCCGTGCGCCTCGGCTGTCCCTCCGGCTCCCCAAAGCACAGGGACGAGGTGAGGGGCTTAGACCATGGCTGGGCAATGTTGTTTCTTACACCTGGGTGTGTGGCATTTTGTTGAGCTGGCTACCCCCACTTGGGATAGGTGTTCCACAGCAAGCGCCTATTGTTCGTCAGAAGCCGTTTTTGCCTCAGGGGTCTCCGGGCTGTGTTTGTTGGGGTTGAACTCCTGCTAGCAAAACCGCCGGGGTTGAGCGAAGGGTTCAGACTGTGCCTGGGCCCTGTGTTCTCTTCCAGGTCAGTGTATGGCATTTCCTTCCCCTTGCCACAGGCACCTGGGAGCATGTCTGCCCGTGGAGAAAGACTTTCCCGTGGGAAGCCGGTTTTTGTCAAACGGGTCCCAGTGCTCTGCTCCTCTCTTTTCACTCCTGCTGCCAGAAGCCCAGGGAGGATGGGAGGGCTTAGAACATGTCTGGGCACTGTGGTTTCTTCCAGAGAAGTGGAGGGTATTTGCTTTACCTTGCCACAACCCCTTGTGAGAGGGTCTGCACCTCAGGAAAACTGTTTCCGTGGGAAGCCGGCTTTTTGCAAAGGGGTCTCAGGGCCGTGGGCCTCGGCTGTCCCTCCGGCTCCCCAATACACAGGGACGAGGTGAGGGGCTTAGACCATGGCTGGGCAATGTTGTTTCTTACACCTGGGTGTGTGGCATTTTGTTGAGCTGGCTACCCCCACTTGGGATAAGTGTTCAACAGCAAGCGCCTATTTTTTCGTCAGAAGCCGTTTTTGCCTCAGGGGTCTCCGGGCTGTGTTCGTTGGGGTTGATCTCCTGCTAGCAAAACCGCCGGGGTGAGGGAAGGGTTCATACTGTGCCTGGGCCCTGTGGTCTCTTCCAGGTCAGTGTATGGCATTTCCTTCCCCTTGCCACAGGCACCTGGGAGCATGTCTGCCCGTGGAGAAAGACTTTCCCGTGGGAAGCCGGTTTCTGTCAAACGGGTTCCCAGTGCTCTGCTCCTCTCTTTTCACTCCTGCTGCCAGAAGCCCAGGGCGGATGGGAGGGCTTAGAACATGGCTGGGCACTGTGGTTTCTTCCAGAGAAAGTGGAGGGTATTTTGCTTTACCTTGCCACAACCCCTTGTGAGAGGGTCTGCACCTCAGGAAAACTGTTTCCGTGGGAAGCCGGCTTTTTGCAAAGGGGTCTCAGGGCCGTGGGCCTCGGCTGTCCCTCCGGCTCCCCAATACACAGGGACGAGGTGAGGGGCTTAGACCATGGCTGGGCAATGTTGTTTCTTACACCTGGGTGTGTGGCATTTTTTCGAGCTGGCTACCCCCACTTGGGATAAGTGTTCAACAGCAAGCGCCTATTTTTCGTCAGAAGCCGTTTTTGTCTCAGGGGTCTCCGGGCTGTGTTCGCTGGGGTTGAACTCCTGCTAGCAAAACCGCCGGGGTGAGGGAAGGGTTCATACTGTGCCTGGGCCCTGTGGTCTCTTCCAGGTCAGTGTATGGCATTTCCTTCCCTTGCCACAGGCACCTGGGAGCATGTCTGCCCGTGGAGAAAGACTTTCCCGTGGGAAGCCGGTTTTTGTCAAACGGGTCCCAGTGCTCTGCTCCTCTCTTTTCACTCCTGCTGCCAGAAGCCCAGGGAGGATGGGAGGGCTTTAGAACATGGCTGGGCACTGTGGTTTCTTCCAGAGAAGTGGAGGGCATTTGCTTTACCTTGCCACAACCACTTGTGAGAGGGGCTGCACCTCAGGAAAACTGTTTCCGTGGGAAGCCGGCTTTTTGCAAAGGGGTCTCAGGGCCGTGGCCTCGGCTGTCCCTCCGGCTCCCCAATACACAGGGACGAGGTGAGGGGCTTAGACCATGGCTGGGCAATGTTGTTTCTTACACCTGGGTGTGTGGCATTTTTGTTGAGCTGGCTACCCCCACTTGGGATAAGTGTTCAACAGCAAGCGCCTATTTTTCGTCAGAAGCCGTTTTTGCCTCAGGGGTCTCCGGGCTGTGTTCGTTGGGGTTGAACTCCTGCTAGCAAAACCGCCGGGGTGAGGGAAGGGTTCATACTGTGCCTGGGCCCTGTGGTCTCTTCCAGGTCAGTGTATGGCATTTCCTTCCCCTTGCCACAGGCACCTGGGAGCATGTCTGCCCGTGGAGAAAGACTTTCCCGTGGGAAGCCGGTTTCTGTCAAACGGGTCCCAGTGCTCTGCTCCTCTCTTTTCACTCCTGCTGCCAGAAGCCCAGGGGCGGATGGGAGGGCTTAGAACATGGCTGGGCACTGTGGTTTCTTCCAGAGAAGTGGAGGGCATTTGCTTTACCTTGCCACAACCACTTGTGAGAGGGTCTGCACCATCAGGAAAACTGTTTCCGTGGGAAGCCGGCTTTTTGCAAAGGGGTCTCAGGGCCGTGCGCCTCGGCTGTCCCTCCGGCTCCCCAAAGCACAGGGACGAGGTGAGGGGCTTAGACCATGGCTGGGCAATGTTGTTTCTTACACCTGGGTGTGTGGCATTTTGTTGAGCTGGCTACCCCCACTTGGGATAGGTGTTTCCACAGCAAGCGCCTATTGTTCGTCAGAAAGCCGTTTTTGCCTCAGGGGTCTCCGGGCTGTGTTTGTTGGGGTTGAACTCCTGCTAGCAAAACCGCCGGGTTGAGCGAAGGGTTCAGACTGTGCCTGGGCCCTGTGTTCTCTTCCAGGTCAGTGTATGGCATTTCCTTCCCCTTGCCACAGGCACCTGGGAGCATGTCTGCCCGTGGAGAAAGACTTTCCCGTGGGAAGCCGGTTTTTGTCAAACGGGTCCCAGTGCTCTGCTCCTCTCTTTTCACTCCTGCTGCCAGAAGCCCAGGGAGGATGGGAGGGCTTAGAACATGTCTGGGCACTGTGGTTTCTTCCAGAGAAGTGGAGGGTATTTGCTTTACCTTGCCACAACCCCTTGTGAGAGGGTCTGCACCTCAGGAAAACTGTTTCCGTGGGAAGCCGGCTTTTTGCAAAGGGGTCTCAGGGCCGTGGGCCTCGGCTGTCCCTCCGGCTCCCCAATACACAGGACGAGGTGAGGGGCTTAGACCATGGCTGGGCAATGTTGTTTCTTACACCTGGGTGTGTGGCATTTTGTTGAGCTGGCTACCCCCACTTGGGATAAGTGTTCAACAGCAAGCGCCTATTTTTCGTCAGAAGCCGTTTTTGCCTCAGGGGTCTCCGGGCTGTGTTCGTTGGGGTTGATCTCCTGCTAGCAAAACCGCCGGGGTGAGGGAAGGGTTCATACTGTGCCTGGGCCCTGTGGTCTCTTCCAGGTCAGTGTATGGCATTTCCTTCCCCTTGCCACAGGCACCTGGGAGCATGTCTGCCCGTGGAGAAAGACTTTCCCGTGGGAAGCCGGTTTCTGTCAAACGGGTCCCAGTGCTCTGCTCCTCTCTTTTCACTCCTGCTGCCAGAAGCCCAGGGCGGATGGGAGGGCTTAGAACATGGCTGGGCACTGTGGTTTCTTCCAGAGAAGTGGAGGGTATTTGCTTTACCTTGCCACAACCCCTTGTGAGAGGGTCTGCACCTCAGGAAAACTGTTTCCGTGGGAAGCCGGCTTTTTGCAAAGGGGGTCTCAGGGCCGTGGGCCTCGGCTGTCCCTCCGGCTCCCCAATACACAGGGACGAGGTGAGGGGCTTAGACCATGGCTGGGCAATGTTGTTTCTTACACCTGGGTGTGTGGCATTTTTTCGAGCTGGCTACCCCCACTTGGGATAAGTGTTCAACAGCAAGCGCCTATTTTTCGTCAGAAGCCGTTTTTGTCTCAGGGGTCTCCGGGCTGTGTTCGCTGGGGTTGAACTCCTGCTAGCAAAACCGCCGGGGTGAGGGAAGGGTTCATACTGTGCCTGGGCCCTGTGGTCTCTTCCAGGTCAGTGTATGGCATTCCTTCCCCTTGCCACAGGCACCTGGGAGCATGTCTGCCCGTGGAGAAAGACTTTCCCGTGGGAAGCCGGTTTTTGTCAAACGGGTCCCAGTGCTCTGCTCCTCTCTTTTCACTCCTGCTGCCAGAAGCCCAGGGAGGATGGGAGGGCTTAGAACATGGCTGGCACTGTGGTTTCTTCCAGAGAAGTGGAGGGCATTTGCTTTACCTTGCCACAACCA
>NW_026622950.1:0-29385 GCF_023065955.2 Ursus arctos
ACACGCACACACACTGTCACACTCACAACACACACTCACACTGGATATCCTGCAAACTCATGAAGACTTGGAACTGCCCTCACACACTCACAAATGTGGATCTGAAACACAATACGCAAGAACACACAAATACACCCATCGACTTTTTCATACAGGCATACACAATGGTTACCCGAAAACACACACACACACACACACACACACTGTCACACTCGCAACACAGCACTCACACTGGTCCTCGGCAGAGCCATCAACACTTGGAACTGCCCTAACATACTCCCAAACGTTTTCCCGACACACACATACACAAGAAACGCACACAAACACCCATCGACTTTTTCTTACAGGCATACACAACGGTTTCCCTTGAACACACACACACACAGTCACACTTACAACACACCACTCACAATGGGTATCCAGCAGAACCATCAACACTTGGAACTGCCTTAAAATATTGACAAATGTGGTCGCGACACACACATACACATGAAACTCACACAAACATCCATCGACTTATTCTTACAGGCATACACAATGTTTTCCCGCCAACACAAACACACACAGAAACACACACTGCCACACTCACAACACAGCATTCACTCTGGCGCTTGGAACTGCCACAAAATACTCTCATACGTGGTCCCGACACACACATACACAAGAAACACACACAAACACCCATCGACTTTTTCTTAGAAGCATACACTGTGGGGTTCCCCCAAACACACACACACACACAGACACACACACACTGTCACACTCACAACACAGCACTCTCACTGGGTCTCCAGCAGAGCCATCAACACTTGGAACTGCCCTAACATATTCACAAATGTGGTCCCGACACACACATACAGAAGAAACACACACAAACACCCATCGAATTTTTCTTATAGGCATACAGACTGGTTTCCTGCAAACACACACACAGACACGCACACACACTGTCACACTCACAACACACACTCACACTGGATATCCTGCAAACTCATGAAGACTTGGAACTGCCCTCACACACTCACAAATGTGGATCTGAAACACAATACGCAAGAACACACAAATACACCCATCGACTTTTTCATACAGGCATACACAATGGTTACCCGAAAACACACACACACACACACACACACTGTCACACTCGCAACACAGCACTCACACTGGTCCTCGGCAGAGCCATCAACACTTGGAACTGCCCTAACATACTCCCAAACGTTTTCCCGACACACACATACACAAGAAACGCACACAAACACCCATCGACTTTTTCTTACAGGCATACACAACGGTTTCCCTTGAACACACACACACAGTCACACTTACAACACACCACTCACAATGGGTATCCAGCAGAACCATCAACACTTGGAACTGCCTTAAAATATTGACAAATGTGGTCGCGACACACACATACACATGAAACTCACACAAACATCCATCGACTTATTCTTACAGGCATACACAATGTTTTCCCGCCAACACAAACACACACAGAAACACACACTGCCACACTCACAACACAGCATTCACACTGGCGCTTGGAACTGCCACAACATACTCACATACGTGGTCTCGACACACACATACACAAGAAACACACACAAACACCCATCGACTTTTTCTTAGAAGCATACACTGTGGGGTTCCCCCAAACACACACACACACACAGACACACACACACTGTCACACTCACAACACAGCACTCTCACTGGGTCTCCAGCAGAGCCATCAACACTTGGAACTGCCCTAACATATTCACAAATGTGGTCCCGACACACACATACAGAAAAAACACACACAAACACCCATCGAATTTTTCTTATAGGCATACAGACTGGTTTCCTGCAAACACACACACAGACACGCACACACACTGTCACACTCACAACACACACTCACACTGGATATCCTGCAAACTCATGAAGACTTGGAACTGCCCTCACACACTCACAAATGTGGATCTGAAACACAATACGCAAGAACACACAAATACACCCATCGACTTTTTCATACAGGCATACACAATGGTTACCCGAAAACACACACACACACACACACACACTGTCACACTCGCAACACAGCACTCACACTGGTCCTCGGCAGAGCCATCAACACTTGGAACTGCCCTAACATACTCCCAAACGTTTTCCCGACACACACATACACAAGAAACGCACACAAACACCCATCGACTTTTTCTTACAGGCATACACAACGGTTTCCCTTGAACACACACACACAGTCACACTTACAACACACCACTCACAATGGGTATCCAGCAGAACCATCAACACTTGGAACTGCCTTAAAATATTGACAAATGTGGTCGCGACACACACATACACATGAAACTCACACAAACATCCATCGACTTATTCTTACAGGCATACACAATGTTTTCCCGCCAACACAAACACACACAGAAACACACACTGCCACACTCACAACACAGCATTCACACTGGCACTTGGAACTGCCACAACATACTCACATACGTGGTCTCGACACACACATACACAAGAAACACACACAAACACCCATCGACTTTTTCTTAGAAGCATACACTGTGGGGTTCCCCCAAACACACACACACACAGAGACACACACACACTATCACACTCACAACACAGCACTCTCACTGGGTCTCCAGCAGAGCCATCAACACTTGGAACTGCCCTAACATATTCACAAATGTGGTCCCGACACACACATACAGAAGAAACACACACAAACACCCATCGAATTTTTCTTATAGGCATACAGACTGGTTTCCTGCAAACACACACACAGACACGCACACACACTGTCACACTCACAACACACACTCACACTGGATATCCTGCAAACTCATGAAGACTTGGAACTGCCCTCACACACTCACAAATGTGGATCTGAAACACAATACGCAAGAACACACAAATACACCCATCGACTTTTTCATACAGGCATACACAATGGTTACCCGAAAACACACACACACACACACACACACACTGTCACACTCGCAACACAGCACTCACACTGGTCCTCGGCAGAGCCATCAACACTTGGAACTGCCCTAACATACTCCCAAACGTTTTCCCGACACACACATACACAAGAAACGCACACAAACACCCATCGACTTTTTCTTACAGGCATACACAACGGTTTCCCTTGAACACACACACACACAGTCACACTTACAACACACCACTCACAATGGGTATCCAGCAGAACCATCAACACTTGGAACTGCCTTAAAATATTGACAAATGTGGTCGCGACACACACATACACATGAAACTCACACAAACATCCATCGACTTATTCTTACAGGCATACACAATGTTTTCCCGCCAACACAAACACACACAGAAACACACACTGCCACACTCACAACACAGCATTCACTCTGGCGCTTGGAACTGCCACAAAATACTCTCATACGTGGTCCCGACACACACATACACAAGAAACACACACAAACACCCATCGACTTTTTCTTAGAAGCATACACTGTGGGGTTCCCCCAAACACACACACACACACAGACACACACACACTGTCACACTCACAACACAGCACTCTCACTGGGTCTCCAGCAGAGCCATCAACACTTGGAACTGCCCTAACATATTCACAAATGTGGTCCCGACACACACATACAGAAGAAACACACACAAACACCCATCGAATTTTTCTTATAGGCATACAGACTGGTTTCCTGCAAACACACACACAGACACGCACACACACTGTCACACTCACAACACACACTCACACTGGATATCCTGCAAACTCATGAAGACTTGGAACTGCCCTCACACACTCACAAATGTGGATCTGAAACACAATACGCAAGAACACACAAATACACCCATCGACTTTTTCATACAGGCATACACAATGGTTACCCGAAAACACACACACACACACACACACACTGTCACACTCGCAACACAGCACTCACACTGGTCCTCGGCAGAGCCATCAACACTTGGAACTGCCCTAACATACTCCCAAACGTTTTCCCGACACACACATACACAAGAAACGCACACAAACACCCATCGACTTTTTCTTACAGGCATACACAACGGTTTCCCTTGAACACACACACACACAGTCACACTTACAACACACCACTCACAATGGGTATCCAGCAGAACCATCAACACTTGGAACTGCCTTAAAATATTGACAAATGTGGTCGCGACACACACATACACATGAAACTCACACAAACATCCATCGACTTATTCTTACAGGCATACACAATGTTTTCCCGCCAACACAAACACACACAGAAACACACACTGCCACACTCACAACACAGCATTCACTCTGGCGCTTGGAACTGCCACAAAATACTCTCATACGTGGTCCCGACACACACATACACAAGAAACACACACAAACACCCATCGACTTTTTCTTAGAAGCATACACTGTGGGGTTCCCCCAAACACACACACACACACAGACACACACACACTGTCACACTCACAACACAGCACTCTCACTGGGTCTCCAGCAGAGCCATCAACACTTGGAACTGCCCTAACATATTCACAAATGTGGTCCCGACACACACATACAGAAGAAACACACACAAACACCCATCGAATTTTTCTTATAGGCATACAGACTGGTTTCCTGCAAACACACACACAGACACGCACACACACTGTCACACTCACAACACACACTCACACTGGATATCCTGCAAACTCATGAAGACTTGGAACTGCCCTCACACACTCACAAATGTGGATCTGAAACACAATACGCAAGAACACACAAATACACCCATCGACTTTTTCATACAGGCATACACAATGGTTACCCGAAAACACACACACACACACACACACACTGTCACACTCGCAACACAGCACTCACACTGGTCCTCGGCAGAGCCATCAACACTTGGAACTGCCCTAACATACTCCCAAACGTTTTCCCGACACACACATACACAAGAAACGCACACAAACACCCATCGACTTTTTCTTACAGGCATACACAACGGTTTCCCTTGAACACACACACACACAGTCACACTTACAACACACCACTCACAATGGGTATCCAGCAGAACCATCAACACTTGGAACTGCCTTAAAATATTGACAAATGTGGTCGCGACACACACATACACATGAAACTCACACAAACATCCATCGACTTATTCTTACAGGCATACACAATGTTTTTCCCGCCAACACAAACACACACAGAAACACACACTGCCACACTCACAACACAGCATTCACTCTGGCGCTTGGAACTGCCACAAAATACTCTCATACGTGGTCCCGACACACACATACACAAGAAACACACACAAACACCCATCGACTTTTTCTTAGAAGCATACACTGTGGGGTTCCCCCAAACACACACACACACACAGACACACACACACTGTCACACTCACAACACAGCACTCTCACTGGGTCTCCAGCAGAGCCATCAACACTTGGAACTGCCCTAACATATTCACAAATGTGGTCCCGACACACACATACAGAAGAAACACACACAAACACCCATCGAATTTTTCTTATAGGCATACAGACTGGTTTCCTGCAAACACACACACAGACACGCACACACACTGTCACACTCACAACACACACTCACACTGGATATCCTGCAAACTCATGAAGACTTGGAACTGCCCTCACACACTCACAAATGTGGATCTGAAACACAATACGCAAGAACACACAAATACACCCATCGACTTTTTCATACAGGCATACACAATGGTTACCCGAAAACACACACACACACACACACACACTGTCACACTCGCAACACAGCACTCACACTGGTCCTCGGCAGAGCCATCAACACTTGGAACTGCCCTAACATACTCCCAAACGTTTTCCCGACACACACATACACAAGAAACGCACACAAACACCCATCGACTTTTTCTTACAGGCATACACAACGGTTTCCCTTGAACACACACACACAGTCACACTTACAACACACCACTCACAATGGGTATCCAGCAGAACCATCAACACTTGGAACTGCCTTAAAATATTGACAAATGTGGTCGCGACACACACATACACATGAAACTCACACAAACATCCATCGACTTATTCTTACAGGCATACACAATGTTTTCCCGCCAACACAAACACACACAGAAACACACACTGCCACACTCACAACACAGCATTCACACTGGCGCTTGGAACTGCCACAACATACTCACATACGTGGTCTCGACACACACATACACAAGAAACACACACAAACACCCATCGACTTTTTCTTAGAAGCATACACTGTGGGGTTCCCCCAAACACACACACACACACAGACACACACACACTGTCACACTCACAACACAGCACTCTCACTGGGTCTCCAGCAGAGCCATCAACACTTGGAACTGCCCTAACATATTCACAAATGTGGTCCCGACACACACATACAGAAAAAACACACACAAACACCCATCGAATTTTTCTTATAGGCATACAGACTGGTTTCCTGCAAACACACACACAGACACGCACACACACTGTCACACTCACAACACACACTCACACTGGATATCCTGCAAACTCATGAAGACTTGGAACTGCCCTCACACACTCACAAATGTGGATCTGAAACACAATACGCAAGAACACACAAATACACCCATCGACTTTTTCATACAGGCATACACAATGGTTACCCGAAAACACACACACACACACACACACACTGTCACACTCGCAACACAGCACTCACACTGGTCCTCGGCAGAGCCATCAACACTTGGAACTGCCCTAACATACTCCCAAACGTTTTCCCGACACACACATACACAAGAAACGCACACAAACACCCATCGACTTTTTCTTACAGGCATACACAACGGTTTCCCTTGAACACACACACACAGTCACACTTACAACACACCACTCACAATGGGTATCCAGCAGAACCATCAACACTTGGAACTGCCTTAAAATATTGACAAATGTGGTCGCGACACACACATACACATGAAACTCACACAAACATCCATCGACTTATTCTTACAGGCATACACAATGTTTTCCCGCCAACACAAACACACACAGAAACACACACTGCCACACTCACAACACAGCATTCACACTGGCGCTTGGAACTGCCACAACATACTCACATACGTGGTCTCGACACACACATACACAAGAAACACACACAAACACCCATCGACTTTTTCTTAGAAGCATACACTGTGGGGTTCCCCCAAACACACACACACACAGAGACACACACACACTGTCACACTCACAACACAGCACTCTCACTGGGTCTCCAGCAGAGCCATCAACACTTGGAACTGCCCTAACATATTCACAAATGTGGTCCCGACACACACATACAGAAGAAACACACACAAACACCCATCGAATTTTTCTTATAGGCATACAGACTGGTTTCCTGCAAACACACACACAGACACGCACACACACTGTCACACTCACAACACACACTCACACTGGATATCCTGCAAACTCATGAAGACTTGGAACTGCCCTCACACACTCACAAATGTGGATCTGAAACACAATACGCAAGAACACACAAATACACCCATCGACTTTTTCATACAGGCATACACAATGGTTACCCGAAAACACACACACACACACACACACACTGTCACACTCGCAACACAGCACTCACACTGGTCCTCGGCAGAGCCATCAACACTTGGAACTGCCCTAACATACTCCCAAACGTTTTCCCGACACACACATACACAAGAAACGCACACAAACACCCATCGACTTTTTCTTACAGGCATACACAACGGTTTCCCTTGAACACACACACACACAGTCACACTTACAACACACCACTCACAATGGGTATCCAGCAGAACCATCAACACTTGGAACTGCCTTAAAATATTGACAAATGTGGTCGCGACACACACATACACATGAAACTCACACAAACATCCATCGACTTATTCTTACAGGCATACACAATGTTTTCCCGCCAACACAAACACACACAGAAACACACACTGCCACACTCACAACACAGCATTCACTCTGGCGCTTGGAACTGCCACAAAATACTCTCATACGTGGTCCCGACACACACATACACAAGAAACACACACAAACACCCATCGACTTTTTCTTAGAAGCATACACTGTGGGGTTCCCCCAAACACACACACACACACAGACACACACACACTGTCACACTCACAACACAGCACTCTCACTGGGTCTCCAGCAGAGCCATCAACACTTGGAACTGCCCTAACATATTCACAAATGTGGTCCCGACACACACATACAGAAGAAACACACACAAACACCCATCGAATTTTTCTTATAGGCATACAGACTGGTTTCCTGCAAACACACACACAGACACGCACACACACTGTCACACTCACAACACACACTCACACTGGATATCCTGCAAACTCATGAAGACTTGGAACTGCCCTCACACACTCACAAATGTGGATCTGAAACACAATACGCAAGAACACACAAATACACCCATCGACTTTTTCATACAGGCATACACAATGGTTACCCGAAAACACACACACACACACACACACACTGTCACACTCGCAACACAGCACTCACACTGGTCCTCGGCAGAGCCATCAACACTTGGAACTGCCCTAACATACTCCCAAACGTTTTCCCGACACACACATACACAAGAAACGCACACAAACACCCATCGACTTTTTCTTACAGGCATACACAACGGTTTCCCTTGAACACACACACACACAGTCACACTTACAACACACCACTCACAATGGGTATCCAGCAGAACCATCAACACTTGGAACTGCCTTAAAATATTGACAAATGTGGTCGCGACACACACATACACATGAAACTCACACAAACATCCATCGACTTATTCTTACAGGCATACACAATGTTTTCCCGCCAACACAAACACACACAGAAACACACACTGCCACACTCACAACACAGCATTCACTCTGGCGCTTGGAACTGCCACAAAATACTCTCATACGTGGTCCCGACACACACATACACAAGAAACACACACAAACACCCATCGACTTTTTCTTAGAAGCATACACTGTGGGGTTCCCCCAAACACACACACACACACAGACACACACACACTGTCACACTCACAACACAGCACTCTCACTGGGTCTCCAGCAGAGCCATCAACACTTGGAACTGCCCTAACATATTCACAAATGTGGTCCCGACACACACATACAGAAGAAACACACACAAACACCCATCGAATTTTTCTTATAGGCATACAGACTGGTTTCCTGCAAACACACACACAGACACGCACACACACTGTCACACTCACAACACACACTCACACTGGATATCCTGCAAACTCATGAAGACTTGGAACTGCCCTCACACACTCACAAATGTGGATCTGAAACACAATACGCAAGAACACACAAATACACCCATCGACTTTTTCATACAGGCATACACAATGGTTACCCGAAAACACACACACACACACACACACACTGTCACACTCGCAACACAGCACTCACACTGGTCCTCGGCAGAGCCATCAACACTTGGAACTGCCCTAACATACTCCCAAACGTTTTCCCGACACACACATACACAAGAAACGCACACAAACACCCATCGACTTTTTCTTACAGGCATACACAACGGTTTCCCTTGAACACACACACACACAGTCACACTTACAACACACCACTCACAATGGGTATCCAGCAGAACCATCAACACTTGGAACTGCCTTAAAATATTGACAAATGTGGTCGCGACACACACATACACATGAAACTCACACAAACATCCATCGACTTATTCTTACAGGCATACACAATGTTTTCCCGCCAACACAAACACACACAGAAACACACACTGCCACACTCACAACACAGCATTCACTCTGGCGCTTGGAACTGCCACAAAATACTCTCATACGTGGTCCCGACACACACATACACAAGAAACACACACAAACACCCATCGACTTTTTCTTAGAAGCATACACTGTGGGGTTCCCCCAAACACACACACACACACAGACACACACACACTGTCACACTCACAACACAGCACTCTCACTGGGTCTCCAGCAGAGCCATCAACACTTGGAACTGCCCTAACATATTCACAAATGTGGTCCCGACACACACATACAGAAGAAACACACACAAACACCCATCGAATTTTTCTTATAGGCATACAGACTGGTTTCCTGCAAACACACACACAGACACGCACACACACTGTCACACTCACAACACACACTCACACTGGATATCCTGCAAACTCATGAAGACTTGGAACTGCCCTCACACACTCACAAATGTGGATCTGAAACACAATACGCAAGAACACACAAATACACCCATCGACTTTTTCATACAGGCATACACAATGGTTACCCGAAAACACACACACACACACACACACACTGTCACACTCGCAACACAGCACTCACACTGGTCCTCGGCAGAGCCATCAACACTTGGAACTGCCCTAACATACTCCCAAACGTTTTCCCGACACACACATACACAAGAAACGCACACAAACACCCATCGACTTTTTCTTACAGGCATACACAACGGTTTCCCTTGAACACACACACACAGTCACACTTACAACACACCACTCACAATGGGTATCCAGCAGAACCATCAACACTTGGAACTGCCTTAAAATATTGACAAATGTGGTCGCGACACACACATACACATGAAACTCACACAAACATCCATCGACTTATTCTTACAGGCATACACAATGTTTTCCCGCCAACACAAACACACACAGAAACACACACTGCCACACTCACAACACAGCATTCACACTGGCGCTTGGAACTGCCACAACATACTCACATACGTGGTCTCGACACACACATACACAAGAAACACACACAAACACCCATCGACTTTTTCTTAGAAGCATACACTGTGGGGTTCCCCCAAACACACACACACACACAGACACACACACACTGTCACACTCACAACACAGCACTCTCACTGGGTCTCCAGCAGAGCCATCAACACTTGGAACTGCCCTAACATATTCACAAATGTGGTCCCGACACACACATACAGAAAAAACACACACAAACACCCATCGAATTTTTCTTATAGGCATACAGACTGGTTTCCTGCAAACACACACACAGACACGCACACACACTGTCACACTCACAACACACACTCACACTGGATATCCTGCAAACTCATGAAGACTTGGAACTGCCCTCACACACTCACAAATGTGGATCTGAAACACAATACGCAAGAACACACAAATACACCCATCGACTTTTTCATACAGGCATACACAATGGTTACCCGAAAACACACACACACACACACACACACTGTCACACTCGCAACACAGCACTCACACTGGTCCTCGGCAGAGCCATCAACACTTGGAACTGCCCTAACATACTCCCAAACGTTTTCCCGACACACACATACACAAGAAACGCACACAAACACCCATCGACTTTTTCTTACAGGCATACACAACGGTTTCCCTTGAACACACACACACAGTCACACTTACAACACACCACTCACAATGGGTATCCAGCAGAACCATCAACACTTGGAACTGCCTTAAAATATTGACAAATGTGGTCGCGACACACACATACACATGAAACTCACACAAACATCCATCGACTTATTCTTACAGGCATACACAATGTTTTCCCGCCAACACAAACACACACAGAAACACACACTGCCACACTCACAACACAGCATTCACACTGGCACTTGGAACTGCCACAACATACTCACATACGTGGTCTCGACACACACATACACAAGAAACACACACAAACACCCATCGACTTTTTCTTAGAAGCATACACTGTGGGGTTCCCCCAAACACACACACACACAGAGACACACACACACTATCACACTCACAACACAGCACTCTCACTGGGTCTCCAGCAGAGCCATCAACACTTGGAACTGCCCTAACATATTCACAAATGTGGTCCCGACACACACATACAGAAGAAACACACACAAACACCCATCGAATTTTTCTTATAGGCATACAGACTGGTTTCCTGCAAACACACACACAGACACGCACACACACTGTCACACTCACAACACACACTCACACTGGATATCCTGCAAACTCATGAAGACTTGGAACTGCCCTCACACACTCACAAATGTGGATCTGAAACACAATACGCAAGAACACACAAATACACCCATCGACTTTTTCATACAGGCATACACAATGGTTACCCGAAAACACACACACACACACACACACACTGTCACACTCGCAACACAGCACTCACACTGGTCCTCGGCAGAGCCATCAACACTTGGAACTGCCCTAACATACTCCCAAACGTTTTCCCGACACACACATACACAAGAAACGCACACAAACACCCATCGACTTTTTCTTACAGGCATACACAACGGTTTCCCTTGAACACACACACACACAGTCACACTTACAACACACCACTCACAATGGGTATCCAGCAGAACCATCAACACTTGGAACTGCCTTAAAATATTGACAAATGTGGTCGCGACACACACATACACATGAAACTCACACAAACATCCATCGACTTATTCTTACAGGCATACACAATGTTTTCCCGCCAACACAAACACACACAGAAACACACACTGCCACACTCACAACACAGCATTCACTCTGGCGCTTGGAACTGCCACAAAATACTCTCATACGTGGTCCCGACACACACATACACAAGAAACACACACAAACACCCATCGACTTTTTCTTAGAAGCATACACTGTGGGGTTCCCCCAAACACACACACACACACAGACACACACACACTGTCACACTCACAACACAGCACTCTCACTGGGTCTCCAGCAGAGCCATCAACACTTGGAACTGCCCTAACATATTCACAAATGTGGTCCCGACACACACATACAGAAGAAACACACACAAACACCCATCGAATTTTTCTTATAGGCATACAGACTGGTTTCCTGCAAACACACACACAGACACGCACACACACTGTCACACTCACAACACACACTCACACTGGATATCCTGCAAACTCATGAAGACTTGGAACTGCCCTCACACACTCACAAATGTGGATCTGAAACACAATACGCAAGAACACACAAATACACCCATCGACTTTTTCATACAGGCATACACAATGGTTACCCGAAAACACACACACACACACACACACACTGTCACACTCGCAACACAGCACTCACACTGGTCCTCGGCAGAGCCATCAACACTTGGAACTGCCCTAACATACTCCCAAACGTTTTCCCGACACACACATACACAAGAAACGCACACAAACACCCATCGACTTTTTCTTACAGGCATACACAACGGTTTCCCTTGAACACACACACACACAGTCACACTTACAACACACCACTCACAATGGGTATCCAGCAGAACCATCAACACTTGGAACTGCCTTAAAATATTGACAAATGTGGTCGCGACACACACATACACATGAAACTCACACAAACATCCATCGACTTATTCTTACAGGCATACACAATGTTTTCCCGCCAACACAAACACACACAGAAACACACACTGCCACACTCACAACACAGCATTCACTCTGGCGCTTGGAACTGCCACAAAATACTCTCATACGTGGTCCCGACACACACATACACAAGAAACACACACAAACACCCATCGACTTTTTCTTAGAAGCATACACTGTGGGGTTCCCCCAAACACACACACACACACAGACACACACACACTGTCACACTCACAACACAGCACTCTCACTGGGTCTCCAGCAGAGCCATCAACACTTGGAACTGCCCTAACATATTCACAAATGTGGTCCCGACACACACATACAGAAGAAACACACACAAACACCCATCGAATTTTTCTTATAGGCATACAGACTGGTTTCCTGCAAACACACACACAGACACGCACACACACTGTCACACTCACAACACACACTCACACTGGATATCCTGCAAACTCATGAAGACTTGGAACTGCCCTCACACACTCACAAATGTGGATCTGAAACACAATACGCAAGAACACACAAATACACCCATCGACTTTTTCATACAGGCATACACAATGGTTACCCGAAAACACACACACACACACACACACACTGTCACACTCGCAACACAGCACTCACACTGGTCCTCGGCAGAGCCATCAACACTTGGAACTGCCCTAACATACTCCCAAACGTTTTCCCGACACACACATACACAAGAAACGCACACAAACACCCATCGACTTTTTCTTACAGGCATACACAACGGTTTCCCTTGAACACACACACACACAGTCACACTTACAACACACCACTCACAATGGGTATCCAGCAGAACCATCAACACTTGGAACTGCCTTAAAATATTGACAAATGTGGTCGCGACACACACATACACATGAAACTCACACAAACATCCATCGACTTATTCTTACAGGCATACACAATGTTTTCCCGCCAACACAAACACACACAGAAACACACACTGCCACACTCACAACACAGCATTCACTCTGGCGCTTGGAACTGCCACAAAATACTCTCATACGTGGTCCCGACACACACATACACAAGAAACACACACAAACACCCATCGACTTTTTCTTAGAAGCATACACTGTGGGGTTCCCCCAAACACACACACACACACAGACACACACACACTGTCACACTCACAACACAGCACTCTCACTGGGTCTCCAGCAGAGCCATCAACACTTGGAACTGCCCTAACATATTCACAAATGTGGTCCCGACACACACATACAGAAGAAACACACACAAACACCCATCGAATTTTTCTTATAGGCATACAGACTGGTTTCCTGCAAACACACACACAGACACGCACACACACTGTCACACTCACAACACACACTCACACTGGATATCCTGCAAACTCATGAAGACTTGGAACTGCCCTCACACACTCACAAATGTGGATCTGAAACACAATACGCAAGAACACACAAATACACCCATCGACTTTTTCATACAGGCATACACAATGGTTACCCGAAAACACACACACACACACACACACACTGTCACACTCGCAACACAGCACTCACACTGGTCCTCGGCAGAGCCATCAACACTTGGAACTGCCCTAACATACTCCCAAACGTTTTCCCGACACACACATACACAAGAAACGCACACAAACACCCATCGACTTTTTCTTACAGGCATACACAACGGTTTCCCTTGAACACACACACACAGTCACACTTACAACACACCACTCACAATGGGTATCCAGCAGAACCATCAACACTTGGAACTGCCTTAAAATATTGACAAATGTGGTCGCGACACACACATACACATGAAACTCACACAAACATCCATCGACTTATTCTTACAGGCATACACAATGTTTTCCCGCCAACACAAACACACACAGAAACACACACTGCCACACTCACAACACAGCATTCACACTGGCGCTTGGAACTGCCACAACATACTCACATACGTGGTCTCGACACACACATACACAAGAAACACACACAAACACCCATCGACTTTTTCTTAGAAGCATACACTGTGGGGTTCCCCCAAACACACACACACACACAGACACACACACACTGTCACACTCACAACACAGCACTCTCACTGGGTCTCCAGCAGAGCCATCAACACTTGGAACTGCCCTAACATATTCACAAATGTGGTCCCGACACACACATACAGAAAAAACACACACAAACACCCATCGAATTTTTCTTATAGGCATACAGACTGGTTTCCTGCAAACACACACACAGACACGCACACACACTGTCACACTCACAACACACACTCACACTGGATATCCTGCAAACTCATGAAGACTTGGAACTGCCCTCACACACTCACAAATGTGGATCTGAAACACAATACGCAAGAACACACAAATACACCCATCGACTTTTTCATACAGGCATACACAATGGTTACCCGAAAACACACACACACACACACACACAGTCACACTCGCAACACAGCACTCACACTGGTCCTCGGCAGAGCCATCAACACTTGGAACTGCCCTAACATACTCCCAAACGTTTTCCCGACACACACATACACAAGAAACGCACACAAACACCCATCGACTTTTTCTTACAGGCATACACAACGGTTTCCCTTGAACACACACACACAGTCACACTTACAACACACCACTCACAATGGGTATCCAGCAGAACCATCAACACTTGGAACTGCCTTAAAATATTGACAAATGTGGTCGCGACACACACATACACATGAAACTCACACAAACATCCATCGACTTATTCTTACAGGCATACACAATGTTTTCCCGCCAACACAAACACACACAGAAACACACACTGCCACACTCACAACACAGCATTCACACTGGCACTTGGAACTGCCACAACATACTCACATACGTGGTCTCGACACACACATACACAAGAAACACACACAAACACCCATCGACTTTTTCTTAGAAGCATACACTGTGGGGTTCCCCCAAACACACACACACACAGAGACACACACACACTATCACACTCACAACACAGCACTCTCACTGGGTCTCCAGCAGAGCCATCAACACTTGGAACTGCCCTAACATATTCACAAATGTGGTCCCGACACACACATACAGAAGAAACACACACAAACACCCATCGAATTTTTCTTATAGGCATACAGACTGGTTTCCTGCAAACACACACACAGACACGCACACACACTGTCACACTCACAACACACACTCACACTGGATATCCTGCAAACTCATGAAGACTTGGAACTGCCCTCACACACTCACAAATGTGGATCTGAAACACAATACGCAAGAACACACAAATACACCCATCGACTTTTTCATACAGGCATACACAATGGTTACCCGAAAACACACACACACACACACACACACTGTCACACTCGCAACACAGCACTCACACTGGTCCTCGGCAGAGCCATCAACACTTGGAACTGCCCTAACATACTCCCAAACGTTTTCCCGACACACACATACACAAGAAACGCACACAAACACCCATCGACTTTTTCTTACAGGCATACACAACGGTTTCCCTTGAACACACACACACACAGTCACACTTACAACACACCACTCACAATGGGTATCCAGCAGAACCATCAACACTTGGAACTGCCTTAAAATATTGACAAATGTGGTCGCGACACACACATACACATGAAACTCACACAAACATCCATCGACTTATTCTTACAGGCATACACAATGTTTTCCCGCCAACACAAACACACACAGAAACACACACTGCCACACTCACAACACAGCATTCACTCTGGCGCTTGGAACTGCCACAAAATACTCTCATACGTGGTCCCGACACACACATACACAAGAAACACACACAAACACCCATCGACTTTTTCTTAGAAGCATACACTGTGGGGTTCCCCCAAACACACACACACACACAGACACACACACACTGTCACACTCACAACACAGCACTCTCACTGGGTCTCCAGCAGAGCCATCAACACTTGGAACTGCCCTAACATATTCACAAATGTGGTCCCGACACACACATACAGAAGAAACACACACAAACACCCATCGAATTTTTCTTATAGGCATACAGACTGGTTTCCTGCAAACACACACACAGACACGCACACACACTGTCACACTCACAACACACACTCACACTGGATATCCTGCAAACTCATGAAGACTTGGAACTGCCCTCACACACTCACAAATGTGGATCTGAAACACAATACGCAAGAACACACAAATACACCCATCGACTTTTTCATACAGGCATACACAATGGTTACCCGAAAACACACACACACACACACACACACTGTCACACTCGCAACACAGCACTCACACTGGTCCTCGGCAGAGCCATCAACACTTGGAACTGCCCTAACATACTCCCAAACGTTTTCCCGACACACACATACACAAGAAACGCACACAAACACCCATCGACTTTTTCTTACAGGCATACACAACGGTTTCCCTTGAACACACACACACACAGTCACACTTACAACACACCACTCACAATGGGTATCCAGCAGAACCATCAACACTTGGAACTGCCTTAAAATATTGACAAATGTGGTCGCGACACACACATACACATGAAACTCACACAAACATCCATCGACTTATTCTTACAGGCATACACAATGTTTTCCCGCCAACACAAACACACACAGAAACACACACTGCCACACTCACAACACAGCATTCACTCTGGCGCTTGGAACTGCCACAAAATACTCTCATACGTGGTCCCGACACACACATACACAAGAAACACACACAAACACCCATCGACTTTTTCTTAGAAGCATACACTGTGGGGTTCCCCCAAACACACACACACACACAGACACACACACACTGTCACACTCACAACACAGCACTCTCACTGGGTCTCCAGCAGAGCCATCAACACTTGGAACTGCCCTAACATATTCACAAATGTGGTCCCGACACACACATACAGAAGAAACACACACAAACACCCATCGAATTTTTCTTATAGGCATACAGACTGGTTTCCTGCAAACACACACACAGACACGCACACACACTGTCACACTCACAACACACACTCACACTGGATATCCTGCAAACTCATGAAGACTTGGAACTGCCCTCACACACTCACAAATGTGGATCTGAAACACAATACGCAAGAACACACAAATACACCCATCGACTTTTTCATACAGGCATACACAATGGTTACCCGAAAACACACACACACACACACACACACTGTCACACTCGCAACACAGCACTCACACTGGTCCTCGGCAGAGCCATCAACACTTGGAACTGCCCTAACATACTCCCAAACGTTTTCCCGACACACACATACACAAGAAACGCACACAAACACCCATCGACTTTTTCTTACAGGCATACACAACGGTTTCCCTTGAACACACACACACACAGTCACACTTACAACACACCACTCACAATGGGTATCCAGCAGAACCATCAACACTTGGAACTGCCTTAAAATATTGACAAATGTGGTCGCGACACACACATACACATGAAACTCACACAAACATCCATCGACTTATTCTTACAGGCATACACAATGTTTTCCCGCCAACACAAACACACACAGAAACACACACTGCCACACTCACAACACAGCATTCACTCTGGCGCTTGGAACTGCCACAAAATACTCTCATACGTGGTCCCGACACACACATACACAAGAAACACACACAAACACCCATCGACTTTTTCTTAGAAGCATACACTGTGGGGTTCCCCCAAACACACACACACACACAGACACACACACACTGTCACACTCACAACACAGCACTCTCACTGGGTCTCCAGCAGAGCCATCAACACTTGGAACTGCCCTAACATATTCACAAATGTGGTCCCGACACACACATACAGAAGAAACACACACAAACACCCATCGAATTTTTCTTATAGGCATACAGACTGGTTTCCTGCAAACACACACACAGACACGCACACACACTGTCACACTCACAACACACACTCACACTGGATATCCTGCAAACTCATGAAGACTTGGAACTGCCCTCACACACTCACAAATGTGGATCTGAAACACAATACGCAAGAACACACAAATACACCCATCGACTTTTTCATACAGGCATACACAATGGTTACCCGAAAACACACACACACACACACACACACTGTCACACTCGCAACACAGCACTCACACTGGTCCTCGGCAGAGCCATCAACACTTGGAACTGCCCTAACATACTCCCAAACGTTTTCCCGACACACACATACACAAGAAACGCACACAAACACCCATCGACTTTTTCTTACAGGCATACACAACGGTTTCCCTTGAACACACACACACAGTCACACTTACAACACACCACTCACAATGGGTATCCAGCAGAACCATCAACACTTGGAACTGCCTTAAAATATTGACAAATGTGGTCGCGACACACACATACACATGAAACTCACACAAACATCCATCGACTTATTCTTACAGGCATACACAATGTTTTCCCGCCAACACAAACACACACAGAAACACACACTGCCACACTCACAACACAGCATTCACACTGGCGCTTGGAACTGCCACAACATACTCACATACGTGGTCTCGACACACACATACACAAGAAACACACACAAACACCCATCGACTTTTTCTTAGAAGCATACACTGTGGGGTTCCCCCAAACACACACACACACACAGACACACACACACTGTCACACTCACAACACAGCACTCTCACTGGGTCTCCAGCAGAGCCATCAACACTTGGAACTGCCCTAACATATTCACAAATGTGGTCCCGACACACACATACAGAAAAAACACACACAAACACCCATCGAATTTTTCTTATAGGCATACAGACTGGTTTCCTGCAAACACACACACAGACACGCACACACACTGTCACACTCACAACACACACTCACACTGGATATCCTGCAAACTCATGAAGACTTGGAACTGCCCTCACACACTCACAAATGTGGATCTGAAACACAATACGCAAGAACACACAAATACACCCATCGACTTTTTCATACAGGCATACACAATGGTTACCCGAAAACACACACACACACACACACACACTGTCACACTCGCAACACAGCACTCACACTGGTCCTCGGCAGAGCCATCAACACTTGGAACTGCCCTAACATACTCCCAAACGTTTTCCCGACACACACATACACAAGAAACGCACACAAACACCCATCGACTTTTTCTTACAGGCATACACAACGGTTTCCCTTGAACACACACACACAGTCACACTTACAACACACCACTCACAATGGGTATCCAGCAGAACCATCAACACTTGGAACTGCCTTAAAATATTGACAAATGTGGTCGCGACACACACATACACATGAAACTCACACAAACATCCATCGACTTATTCTTACAGGCATACACAATGTTTTCCCGCCAACACAAACACACACAGAAACACACACTGCCACACTCACAACACAGCATTCACACTGGCACTTGGAACTGCCACAACATACTCACATACGTGGTCTCGACACACACATACACAAGAAACACACACAAACACCCATCGACTTTTTCTTAGAAGCATACACTGTGGGGTTCCCCCAAACACACACACACACAGAGACACACACACACTATCACACTCACAACACAGCACTCTCACTGGGTCTCCAGCAGAGCCATCAACACTTGGAACTGCCCTAACATATTCACAAATGTGGTCCCGACACACACATACAGAAGAAACACACACAAACACCCATCGAATTTTTCTTATAGGCATACAGACTGGTTTCCTGCAAACACACACACAGACACGCACACACACTGTCACACTCACAACACACACTCACACTGGATATCCTGCAAACTCATGAAGACTTGGAACTGCCCTCACACACTCACAAATGTGGATCTGAAACACAATACGCAAGAACACACAAATACACCCATCGACTTTTTCATACAGGCATACACAATGGTTACCCGAAAACACACACACACACACACACACACTGTCACACTCGCAACACAGCACTCACACTGGTCCTCGGCAGAGCCATCAACACTTGGAACTGCCCTAACATACTCCCAAACGTTTTCCCGACACACACATACACAAGAAACGCACACAAACACCCATCGACTTTTTCTTACAGGCATACACAACGGTTTCCCTTGAACACACACACACACAGTCACACTTACAACACACCACTCACAATGGGTATCCAGCAGAACCATCAACACTTGGAACTGCCTTAAAATATTGACAAATGTGGTCGCGACACACACATACACATGAAACTCACACAAACATCCATCGACTTATTCTTACAGGCATACACAATGTTTTCCCGCCAACACAAACACACACAGAAACACACACTGCCACACTCACAACACAGCATTCACTCTGGCGCTTGGAACTGCCACAAAATACTCTCATACGTGGTCCCGACACACACATACACAAGAAACACACACAAACACCCATCGACTTTTTCTTAGAAGCATACACTGTGGGGTTCCCCCAAACACACACACACACACAGACACACACACACTGTCACACTCACAACACAGCACTCTCACTGGGTCTCCAGCAGAGCCATCAACACTTGGAACTGCCCTAACATATTCACAAATGTGGTCCCGACACACACATACAGAAGAAACACACACAAACACCCATCGAATTTTTCTTATAGGCATACAGACTGGTTTCCTGCAAACACACACACAGACACGCACACACACTGTCACACTCACAACACACACTCACACTGGATATCCTGCAAACTCATGAAGACTTGGAACTGCCCTCACACACTCACAAATGTGGATCTGAAACACAATACGCAAGAACACACAAATACACCCATCGACTTTTTCATACAGGCATACACAATGGTTACCCGAAAACACACACACACACACACACACTGTCACACTCGCAACACAGCACTCACACTGGTCCTCGGCAGAGCCATCAACACTTGGAACTGCCCTAACATACTCCCAAACGTTTTCCCGACACACACATACACAAGAAACGCACACAAACACCCATCGACTTTTTCTTACAGGCATACACAACGGTTTCCCTTGAACACACACACACAGTCACACTTACAACACACCACTCACAATGGGTATCCAGCAGAACCATCAACACTTGGAACTGCCTTAAAATATTGACAAATGTGGTCGCGACACACACATACACATGAAACTCACACAAACATCCATCGACTTATTCTTACAGGCATACACAATGTTTTCCCGCCAACACAAACACACACAGAAACACACACTGCCACACTCACAACACAGCATTCACACTGGCGCTTGGAACTGCCACAACATACTCACATACGTGGTCTCGACACACACATACACAAGAAACACACACAAACACCCATCGACTTTTTCTTAGAAGCATACACTGTGGGGTTCCCCCAAACACACACACACACACAGACACACACACACTGTCACACTCACAACACAGCACTCTCACTGGGTCTCCAGCAGAGCCATCAACACTTGGAACTGCCCTAACATATTCACAAATGTGGTCCCGACACACACATACAGAAAAAACACACACAAACACCCATCGAATTTTTCTTATAGGCATACAGACTGGTTTCCTGCAAACACACACACAGACACGCACACACACTGTCACACTCACAACACACACTCACACTGGATATCCTGCAAACTCATGAAGACTTGGAACTGCCCTCACACACTCACAAATGTGGATCTGAAACACAATACGCAAGAACACACAAATACACCCATCGACTTTTTCATACAGGCATACACAATGGTTACCCGAAAACACACACACACACACACACACACTGTCACACTCGCAACACAGCACTCACACTGGTCCTCGGCAGAGCCATCAACACTTGGAACTGCCCTAACATACTCCCAAACGTTTTCCCGACACACACATACACAAGAAACGCACACAAACACCCATCGACTTTTTCTTACAGGCATACACAACGGTTTCCCTTGAACACACACACACAGTCACACTTACAACACACCACTCACAATGGGTATCCAGCAGAACCATCAACACTTGGAACTGCCTTAAAATATTGACAAATGTGGTCGCGACACACACATACACATGAAACTCACACAAACATCCATCGACTTATTCTTACAGGCATACACAATGTTTTCCCGCCAACACAAACACACACAGAAACACACACTGCCACACTCACAACACAGCATTCACACTGGCACTTGGAACTGCCACAACATACTCACATACGTGGTCTCGACACACACATACACAAGAAACACACACAAACACCCATCGACTTTTTCTTAGAAGCATACACTGTGGGGTTCCCCCAAACACACACACACACAGAGACACACACACACTATCACACTCACAACACAGCACTCTCACTGGGTCTCCAGCAGAGCCATCAACACTTGGAACTGCCCTAACATATTCACAAATGTGGTCCCGACACACACATACAGAAGAAACACACACAAACACCCATCGAATTTTTCTTATAGGCATACAGACTGGTTTCCTGCAAACACACACACAGACACGCACACACACTGTCACACTCACAACACACACTCACACTGGATATCCTGCAAACTCATGAAGACTTGGAACTGCCCTCACACACTCACAAATGTGGATCTGAAACACAATACGCAAGAACACACAAATACACCCATCGACTTTTTCATACAGGCATACACAATGGTTACCCGAAAACACACACACACACACACACACACTGTCACACTCGCAACACAGCACTCACACTGGTCCTCGGCAGAGCCATCAACACTTGGAACTGCCCTAACATACTCCCAAACGTTTTCCCGACACACACATACACAAGAAACGCACACAAACACCCATCGACTTTTTCTTACAGGCATACACAACGGTTTCCCTTGAACACACACACACACAGTCACACTTACAACACACCACTCACAATGGGTATCCAGCAGAACCATCAACACTTGGAACTGCCTTAAAATATTGACAAATGTGGTCGCGACACACACATACACATGAAACTCACACAAACATCCATCGACTTATTCTTACAGGCATACACAATGTTTTCCCGCCAACACAAACACACACAGAAACACACACTGCCACACTCACAACACAGCATTCACACTGGCGCTTGGAACTGCCACAACATACTCACATACGTGGTCTCGACACACACATACACAAGAAACACACACAAACACCCATCGACTTTTTCTTAGAAGCATACACTGTGGGGTTCCCCCAAACACACACACACACACAGACACACACACACTGTCACACTCACAACACAGCACTCTCACTGGGTCTCCAGCAGAGCCATCAACACTTGGAACTGCCCTAACATATTCACAAATGTGGTCCCGACACACACATACAGAAAAAACACACACAAACACCCATCGAATTTTTCTTATAGGCATACAGACTGGTTTCCTGCAAACACACACACAGACACGCACACACACTGTCACACTCACAACACACACTCACACTGGATATCCTGCAAACTCATGAAGACTTGGAACTGCCCTCACACACTCACAAATGTGGATCTGAAACACAATACGCAAGAACACACAAATACACCCATCGACTTTTTCATACAGGCATACACAATGGTTACCCGAAAACACACACACACACACACACACACTGTCACACTCGCAACACAGCACTCACACTGGTCCTCGGCAGAGCCATCAACACTTGGAACTGCCCTAACATACTCCCAAACGTTTTCCCGACACACACATACACAAGAAACGCACACAAACACCCATCGACTTTTTCTTACAGGCATACACAACGGTTTCCCTTGAACACACACACACAGTCACACTTACAACACACCACTCACAATGGGTATCCAGCAGAACCATCAACACTTGGAACTGCCTTAAAATATTGACAAATGTGGTCGCGACACACACATACACATGAAACTCACACAAACATCCATCGACTTATTCTTACAGGCATACACAATGTTTTCCCGCCAACACAAACACACACAGAAACACACACTGCCACACTCACAACACAGCATTCACACTGGCACTTGGAACTGCCACAACATACTCACATACGTGGTCTCGACACACACATACACAAGAAACACACACAAACACCCATCGACTTTTTCTTAGAAGCATACACTGTGGGGTTCCCCCAAACACACACACACACAGAGACACACACACACTATCACACTCACAACACAGCACTCTCACTGGGTCTCCAGCAGAGCCATCAACACTTGGAACTGCCCTAACATATTCACAAATGTGGTCCCGACACACACATACAGAAGAAACACACACAAACACCCATCGAATTTTTCTTATAGGCATACAGACTGGTTTCCTGCAAACACACACACAGACACGCACACACACTGTCACACTCACAACACACACTCACACTGGATATCCTGCAAACTCATGAAGACTTGGAACTGCCCTCACACACTCACAAATGTGGATCTGAAACACAATACGCAAGAACACACAAATACACCCATCGACTTTTTCATACAGGCATACACAATGGTTACCCGAAAACACACACACACACACACACACACTGTCACACTCGCAACACAGCACTCACACTGGTCCTCGGCAGAGCCATCAACACTTGGAACTGCCCTAACATACTCCCAAACGTTTTCCCGACACACACATACACAAGAAACGCACACAAACACCCATCGACTTTTTCTTACAGGCATACACAACGGTTTCCCTTGAACACACACACACACAGTCACACTTACAACACACCACTCACAATGGGTATCCAGCAGAACCATCAACACTTGGAACTGCCTTAAAATATTGACAAATGTGGTCGCGACACACACATACACATGAAACTCACACAAACATCCATCGACTTATTCTTACAGGCATACACAATGTTTTCCCGCCAACACAAACACACACAGAAACACACACTGCCACACTCACAACACAGCATTCACACTGGCGCTTGGAACTGCCACAACATACTCACATACGTGGTCTCGACACACACATACACAAGAAACACACACAAACACCCATCGACTTTTTCTTAGAAGCATACACTGTGGGGTTCCCCCAAACACACACACACACACACAGACACACACACACTGTCACACTCACAACACAGCACTCTCACTGGGTCTCCAGCAGAGCCATCAACACTTGGAACTGCCCTAACATATTCACAAATGTGGTCCCGACACACACATACAGAAAAAACACACACAAACACCCATCGAATTTTTCTTATAGGCATACAGACTGGTTTCCTGCAAACACACACACAGACACGCACACACACTGTCACACTCACAACACACACTCACACTGGATATCCTGCAAACTCATGAAGACTTGGAACTGCCCTCACACACTCACAAATGTGGATCTGAAACACAATACGCAAGAACACACAAATACACCCATCGACTTTTTCATACAGGCATACACAATGGTTACCCGAAAACACACACACACACACACACACACTGTCACACTCGCAACACAGCACTCACACTGGTCCTCGGCAGAGCCATCAACACTTGGAACTGCCCTAACATACTCCCAAACGTTTTCCCGACACACACATACACAAGAAACGCACACAAACACCCATCGACTTTTTCTTACAGGCATACACAACGGTTTCCCTTGAACACACACACACAGTCACACTTACAACACACCACTCACAATGGGTATCCAGCAGAACCATCAACACTTGGAACTGCCTTAAAATATTGACAAATGTGGTCGCGACACACACATACACATGAAACTCACACAAACATCCATCGACTTATTCTTACAGGCATACACAATGTTTTCCCCGCCAACACAAACACACACAGAAACACACACTGCCACACTCACAACACAGCATTCACACTGGCACTTGGAACTGCCACAACATACTCACATACGTGGTCTCGACACACACATACACAAGAAACACACACAAACACCCATCGACTTTTTCTTAGAAGCATACACTGTGGGGTTCCCCCAAACACACACACACACAGAGACACACACACACTATCACACTCACAACACAGCACTCTCACTGGGTCTCCAGCAGAGCCATCAAACACTTGGAACTGCCCTAACATATTCACAAATGTGGTCCCGACACACACATACAGAAGAAACACACACAAACACCCATCGAATTTTTCTTATAGGCATACAGACTGGTTTCCTGCAAACACACACACAGACACGCACACACACTGTCACACTCACAACACACACTCACACTGGATATCCTGCAAACTCATGAAGACTTGGAACTGCCCTCACACACTCACAAATGTGGATCTGAAACACAATACGCAAGAACACACAAATACACCCATCGACTTTTTCATACAGGCATACACAATGGTTACCCGAAAACACACACACACACACACACACACTGTCACACTCGCAACACAGCACTCACACTGGTCCTCGGCAGAGCCATCAACACTTGGAACTGCCCTAACATACTCCCAAAACGTTTTCCCGACACACACATACACAAGAAACGCACACAAACACCCATCGACTTTTTCTTACAGGCATACACAACGGTTTCCCTTGAACACACACACACACAGTCACACTTACAACACACCACTCACAATGGGTATCCAGCAGAACCATCAACACTTGGAACTGCCTTAAAATATTGACAAATGTGGTCGCGACACACACATACACATGAAACTCACACAAACATCCATCGACTTATTCTTACAGGCATACACAATGTTTTCCCCGCCAACACAAACACACACAGAAACACACACTGCCACACTCACAACACAGCATTCACTCTGGCGCTTGGAACTGCCACAAAATACTCTCATACGTGGTCCCGACACACACATACACAAGAAACACACACAAACACCCATCGACTTTTTCTTAGAAGCATACACTGTGGGGTTCCCCCAAACACACACACACACACAGACACACACACACTGTCACACTCACAACACAGCACTCTCACTGGGTCTCCAGCAGAGCCATCAACACTTGGAACTGCCCTAACATATTCACAAATGTGGTCCCGACACACACATACAGAAGAAACACACACAAACACCCATCGAATTTTTCTTATAGGCATACAGACTGGTTTCCTGCAAACACACACACAGACACGCACACACACTGTCACACTCACAACACACACTCACACTGGATATCCTGCAAACTCATGAAGACTTGGAACTGCCCTCACACACTCACAAATGTGGATCTGAAACACAATACGCAAGAACACACAAATACACCCATCGACTTTTTCATACAGGCATACACAATGGTTACCCCGAAAACACACACACACACACACACACACTGTCACACTCGCAACACAGCACTCACACTGGTCCTCGGCAGAGCCATCAACACTTGGAACTGCCCTAACATACTCCCAAAACGTTTTCCCGACACACACATACACAAGAAACGCACACAAACACCCATCGACTTTTTCTTACAGGCATACACAACGGTTTCCCTTGAACACACACACACACAGTCACACTTACAACACACCACTCACAATGGGTATCCAGCAGAACCATCAACACTTGGAACTGCCTTAAAATATTGACAAATGTGGTCGCGACACACACATACACATGAAACTCACACAAACATCCATCG
>NW_026622951.1:0-25000 GCF_023065955.2 Ursus arctos
TTTGAAGTTTTTTTATCATTGATGTCTTGTCTTGTCTTTCTTTCCTTCTTTCTTTCTTTCTTTCTTTCTTTCTTTCTTTCTTTCTTTCTCTCTCTCTCTCTCTCTCTCTTTCTTTCTTTCTTTCTTTCTTTCTTTCTTTCTTTCTTTCTTTCTTTCTTTCTTTTTCTATTGATTTTCAGTGAACGGTCCAGCCTTTTGTAGGGCCTCTGAGAGAGCCCAGGTGAGCCTCCAATTAGTTGGTATCTGTTCTCAGAACATGGGAATCTCTTAATCCAGCAGTCAATCTGGTAAACTTTGAGGTCTTGAAGAGTTTCAGTCCTCAGAGACCATGTCGCAAACCCTTGTGAGTATATGCATTCTAGGGTATGCTCAGAGCCCTCATTAGGTGGTACCAGCATGTGGCGATTTCAGACAACATTTTCCAAAGAAGTACCTCTTGGGTCTGTGTCCATGTCAGTTCCCTACACTTCCTTACACTAGTTATGTGATCAGTGTGTTTCAGGATAATCCCCACATGTGATTTTTGCTCTTTCCTACCAGTCCTATCTGTTTCTGATCTTCTTCCTTTATGGTAGGGGTTGGGAAACAACCTGTGTGGTGTAGGAAGGGGTGTGGTAGTTATCTGCCTTTAGAGGACCAAATGATGCCTAGAAATTGTACTGTAGTTTGAGATCCTCAGCCCTAACTTAGGTCAATTGTCCACCCTCTGAGTGTCAGGAATTCCATCACTTGACTTGGATGCTTGTCTGTTCTCCAAGTTGTCCTCAGAAATAAGATGTCATCCATCTAGGGAATACTGGTTTGTGTATATGTTTTTGTTTTAGAAAGGTCCTGGATGTTCCTGAAAATAATACTGTTGAGCACCCTTTCCTGTCTTATTGGCCATCTTTTGAGAAACATCCATTTTAATTTAAAATTTAATTTAATTTAAATTTAATTCAATTTAATTTTATTTTATTTTTAGCCGAGGTATAGTACATCATTGGCTTTTGATATAATGTTCAGTGATTTATTAGTTCAGTATAATACCCACCGTTAGTCATATCATGTGCCCTCTTTAATGCCCATCACCCGGTTACCCCTCCCCCACCTCCCTTTCCTCACTCTCAGTTTGTTTCCCAGAGTCAAGAGTCTCTATGGTTTGTCTCCCTCTCTGATTTCTTCCCATTCAGTGCCCCCCATACCCCTATTGTCCTCTGCGCTATTCCTTATATTCCACATATGAGTGAAATAATATGATAATTGTCTTTCTCTGATTGACTTATTTCACTTAGAATAATCCCTTCCAGTTCCATCCATGTTGATGCAAATGGTAGGTATTCATCCTTTCTGATGGCTGAGTGATATTCCATTGTGTATATGGACCACATCTTCTTTATCCATTCATCTGTTGAAGGACATCTCAGCTCCTTCCACAGTTTGGCTATTGTGGACATTGGGGTGCAGGTGCCCCTTTGGATCAGTACATTTGTATCTTAGAGATGAATACCTAGTAGTGCAGTTGTTGGCTCATGGGACAGCTCTATTGTAAACGTCTTGAGGGGCATCCATACTGTTTTTAAGAGTGACTGCACCAGCTTGCATTCCCACCAACAGTGTAAGAGGGTCCCCTTTCTCCACATCCTCTCCAACATTTGAAGTATTCATTTTTAAATAGACTGTCTTTTATGGTTGATGCATAGGAATTCTTTATTGACAAGTCTTTGTCCGTGTGTGTGTTGCAAATCTTTACTTCCCAGTCTATGGCTTGCCTTTTCATTTTCTTAATGGTCATGAGATAAGGAGAAACGTCACATTTTTATGAAGTCCCACTGAATCTTTTCAAAAGGTTAGTGCAGTCTGTGTCCCACTCCAAGATCAACATTTTCTACACATCTTCCAGAAACGGTCTAACAGTAAGCTATGGTCCATCTCAAATTTCTAAATTCCATTTTTAATTCTAATAGTGTATTTATAGACTATTTTGGATTTTCTGTGTACACCATCATATTATCTGTGTATAATGACAATTATCCCCTCAATTCTTATACCTTTTGTTTCTCTTGCCTTATAACTCTGGGTAGATTCTCCAATGCAGTGTTGAATAGAGCAGCATTGTTTGAGGATTTTAATATAGCTTTCTCAGTATCTGATAGAGAAAGCAGACAAAACATTGGTAACAAATGTCACCTAATAGACATATATGGAACATTACCTAATAAGTGCAGAATACATTCTTTTCTAGTGGTCACAGAATATTACCCAAATAGATGGTATGCTGGGTCACAAATCAAGTCTACAATTTTAAAAGCCTGACATTAACTAGATTCTATTCTTAGACCACAGGGGAATTGAGCCTGTAGTCATAATGAAAAGAAAACCAGGAAGTCCCTCAATGTTTAAAAAATTAAATGGAACTTTGCTGCATATCCTAAGGGTCAGAGAGGGAATCGCAATAGAAATTCTCCACCTTTCCATGTCAGGGCTCACAGACAATGGCCCTCTATCTGTGAAGAGACCTCACTATCCTAATCTAGACGGGAGTTCAGCTTCAGAGCTCTGCCTGCCCCAGCCACACTTAGCAGCCTTGGCCTGTGCCTCCGCCCCCAGCTGCCCTTTCTGGTGGCCCTGAGCTAAGGGCGTCAACATGGCCGTATGGTAATGGGAAACTCCCCACTCCTAGTGATGATGGTGCTATTGTATTTTCCTCACCACTGCAAAAACATGATTTCTCAGAGAAATATGACACAGAGTAGCTTCTTGACCTTCCTTCAGGTTTGAAAATCATCTGGTGAGTCATCTATTAGAAACATGGATTCAACATGTGTTCTTTCTTCTGGAAAAGAAATAGACTCAATAGTAATTATGGCTTCCTGAGCACCTGCTCTTAAGAGACACCATACTGGCTCTTTGTAGCATAGTCCCTGTTAAACTTCTCAGCTAGGATGTAGATATTATTAGGCCCATTTTCTAGATGGTTAGATGGGGACTCAGACAATACGAGCCACAGAGGATTTTAGTGTCAGAAACCTAAGTGGGATCCCCAAATTGACTCCAAATCTCTTGTTGTTCCATACAGGGTATTATTTCCATCTTATCTCTGGGCTTCTCGATCTGGAAACCTATCAAGTATCAGCATTTTCTTGTCGTGTGGCCAACTGGAATGAATTCAGCTGGCCTTTTCACCTCTGCCCACGGTGATCATGAAGATAATTATCTCAGTGGAGGACCTCTGGTGAGATACTCCAGGATCCTTAGGAATAGAGACAGTATAATATTTTTCTGGTATTAAAGTTACTGAAACCAACTATCTTTTTTAGTCGATTCAGGCTCTGGTATGTTCAGAGTGTGCTGTAAGACAGGTCTGAAATAGTATTTAAAAACACTCAGCCTCTTCTACGAAGTGAGCCAATGCTTATAAACATGGCTAAAATATTCCCTTACCTGTGATTATTTACTTCCCAGCCATCGCAGTGTTTATATGGTATGATGTGACTTACATTAGTCAACATTTGCAGAGAAAGAACTTAGTGCATCCAGGGGGCACTTCATGTTTAAGTTAGTTTGTGACAATGAGCTACTCTGTTTTACTCTGTAGTCCAAGGGAATGGTGCCAGACATCTCTAAGGTGTCTAGCAGTTCTAAAATTCTGATTTTATTTTATTTTTTAAAAAGATTTTATTTATTTATTTGACAGAGATAGCCAGCGAGAGAGGGAACACAAGCAGGGGGTGTGGGAGAGGAAGAAGCAGGCTCCCAGTGGAGGAGCCTGATGTGGGGCTCAATCCCAAGGTGCCGGGATCACGCCTTGAGCCGAAGGCAGACGCTTAACGACTGAGCCATCCAGGCAGGCCCCCTAAAATTCTGATTTTAAATGATCTGTGTGCTTCCAAGATTTGGGCAGGAGATGGGCAGGAGTCCAGAGACTGTGAACACTTCTGTTACCTGTGTTGACCATGGAGCAGGTAACCTTCTGTAGGCATCATTTCGATTTCTTGGTACTCTTGTGAAAGGTGCTTTTGTCTCAAATTCCTCCATTTAGTAGTAATTATAATGATAAAAGTAATTTTTATCTTATATCATCTGTGGGCCCTGATCCTGGGCTCCCAGGGAAGCTATCCTTTAACATTTTACCCAGCTCAAAATGACTGGGCAAAACCTCAAAGCATGGGCCCTATTTCTGCCCCCAGCACATATTGTCCATCTGCTTCAGAAAGAAAAAGAGAACCAAAAAATGCCTTTGCCAACATCAAGGTAAGAACACAAAAGAACCTCTCTGGCTCCCGTAAGATGAAAGTCATACTGACTTGTACATACTGAAAACTAAGAAAAAGTCTGTCACTTTCTGGAATCTTCTTCCTCATCGTGATGTGTAACTCTGTACGTAACACAAAACAGAACAAATATATGACCCTGCCCTAAATGTTCCTTCCCTGGAGCACTCCCTTCTTTGTGAAGACTGTGTCTCCCAGGCAGCTGTCCTGACTTGGGTTTGAATAAAACTCTCTTCCTGTCTCTCTAAAATGTTTTAAAAGGTTCCTTCATTTAGTGTCGACAATAACACTATGTTTCCTTTTTAAGTGTAAAATAAATGTTCCTGGTTCACAACAGCGACAGCACGGAAGGGCACTGTTCTCCATCCTCGACACTTCCCTGCAGAACCAAGCATGTGTACATAGATTCCAGCACAAATGGGCTCATCCTAGAAGGATGCTTTGAAGGTCTGAGAAGCACTATCCACTCCATGGGTGAGACCAGAAGGCGAAGCTATTCTCGCTTGGAGCATTCCTTTTTGGGCTTAAAATTGCCTTGGAAATGCATGAAAGCATTGTGTTTCCTAAAGCCCAAGGCTGGAACAGTCTGAGAGCAGCTGACCTTGCCAGGAACCAGGCACACCTCTGCAGGGAGAGTTGGTGCAGAAGGGAAGGGACAGGGCTCTGAGGGTGGTCTGCAGCTAGAGGGGTCCGCAGAAGGGGCCCTGCGTGCGCGCAGCGCGCGCGTGTGTGTGTTTTTGGGGCCCTGCCCAGGATCCCACTCATGCCTGCGCAGAGCACTACGCCAAGGAGGCGCCTCCTGGACCCCCTGCGCTCCCAGAGTTGCGAGTCAGGGGGGCGGGTTGCCTGGCATCCAAGGGGCTGGAAGCGCCACACTCCCCAACCAATCACCGTGTGGGGGTGGAGCCACGTCTCTGCGGGCGGACCCGGAGCAGCCCGAGGATGCAGACCTGGAGCCAGAGACCTGGAGCTCTGAGAGAGTCGACCTGTGGAGTTCCTGGCTGAGTGAGTGTGTGCTGTGTGCCAGGGTGGGGGTCTGGGAGTAGAGGGCACCCCGGGTGGGAGGTGGGGTTCTGGACCGGAGTGTGGAGAGAGTTCATCGTGGAGACTCAGGTGAGTTTTCTTTTTCCCTTGCAAGTCTCTTCTGCCCAGTCTCCGTCACCTGGCCGTATGCCCCAGACCCAGGAACTCCAGGGTGCTCACTCAGCAGAGCTTTTGTGGGATGGGTCGCAGACATTCCAGGGTTTCCCGTGTTCCCCAGCAAGAGTGAGAGTAAGGACCGCACAGTCCCCAACTTCAGTGGGGTGCCCCCTGTCCCCCGACACAGTGCAGGTGATGGACCTTGAGCAGTTCCCCGCGTTCAGCAGGATGTTCCCTGTTCCCTCAGGCACAGGTGTGGCAGTAAGAGGCCCCAGAGCTGTTTGGGGGCTTCAGCATTGTGTGCTCTGTCCCCTCAGGACAGAGGGAATGGGCTGTGAAGATAATTACTACTTAAAGACAAGCGTGTGTTTCCCCTTCTCCCAGAAACCGCAGCAGGTGTGCAGGCTTTAGGTCCGAGGAGCCGCCTTCTCCCCAGCTGACCGCACTTCTCTGCTCTGGCTCCGCGAGACCCGAGGTTTTGAACGTCTGCATCTGAGTCAGTGAGGCCACTTGACACGGGACACTAGCGTTCAGAGAAAGCGGCAGGTCCATTTGGCGAAATGTCATCTCCACGTCAGGACTGGAGGTAACACCCCTCATTAACCCACCGTCTCCTGGGCTTTTCTCTTTGCTCTAGTTGAGCCATGAAGTAAAACTGAAGTAGTACTTGTCAGCGTTCTGGATTTGCTGAAAGAGGTACGTAGTTTCTGAGCAGGGAGAACTTTGCAGGGCATCCCATTTTTCCTGTTTGTTTATTGCTTATGAATGTATTTTGAACAGCTGTTTCCCAGAAACACTCTTTTATTAGGAAGGGAAGGTGAGATTTACTCTTTGTGTATTTTTAAGATATACTTTGTTCCTCCATCTCACAGTGTTTATTCCGTTGGGCCTAAGATATGGTTGAGTGGCCACCATTTAGAGTTAGGTGGCTTTTTGTCGTCAGATACAGACTTGGATGATGCCTTGTCATTTGTCAAAGGTGATGTTTCATCCAAAGAGTTACAGTGTGGGTTGAGGGAAAATTCAAAATTATTCAAAGCAGCCTTTCCTGTTTAAAAGTTGAGCTTGAATATCTAGCTTTCCTAGATGTGTCATCTCAATATTTTCAGGTGCCATATTCTCTCTGTCATTTCTTTGGTGGTGGAGTCAGAAGGAGAGTCTTTGGGCATTCCTTTGGATAGAGGCATGCTGGTGGCTTCAAGGGGCTTGGCGTCAGGAGCCCTGGGCTGAGTTCTGGAACTGCTTGCCTGATGCTGGGTGAGTCAGGTTATCCCACGGAGTTTGTTTCCTCCTTATGAGATTGCTGGAAGGTGAAATGTCAAGGAGAGAAAGACAATTATCATATGGTTCCACTCATTTATGGAACATAAGAAATAAGAGGGAGATCAGTAGGAGAAGGAAGGGAAGAATGAAGGGGGGGGGGGTAAGCAGAAGGGGGAATGAACCACGAAAGACTATGGACTCTGGGAAACAAAGTGAGGGCTTCAGAGGGGAGGGGGGTGGTTGATTGGGATAGGCTGGTGATGGGTATTAAGGAGGGTACATATTGCATGGAGCCCTGGGTGTTATACGCAAACAATGAATCATGGAACACTACATCAGAAACTAATGATGTAGTGTATGGTGACGAACATAATAAAAAATTAAAAAAAAAAAAAGAAGTTGCTGGAAGGTCATCTCTATGGAAAGGCTTTTTACACAGAAATTGTCCTGCCTAATGAAGAGCAACTAAATACGAGGTGATTTGGGTTGTATTTTTCTGTAAATAATAATTTTAAAACACCCTGTCCTAGGGATACGGTATGTTATTGCACAAGGATGCCTGAGAAGGCTGCAATGAAAGTTTGAGATCTCAGAGCGTGTTCATGTTCCATGGATACGTCACTTAACAGTTTGCACAGGTAGGAAGGTAAGTGGAGAGAAATGACAAGGGGAAAGAAGGTGTGAACCATTTATTAGGTAGCCTTCTCCACTTCTCATGAAAGCCTTGAGCCAGTGTGATTTTGGAAGAAGAGGGGGAATCCTGGAGCTTTGCAGCAGACAGGGTTGTTCCAGGTCTGGGTAGAGGTGACAGGGGTCCCAGAGGAGAGCTGAGTGCATTCTGCAGCAGGGTGTGGGCAGGGCGGGCTCCAGCGGTGGCTGTGAATCTCCCGTGTGACCGTTGTGACAGGTGAGGGCTGCAAGCAGGTTCCTGGCTGAGGACAAGTGAGGCACAGGTGGAGAGCTGGCCGAGCCCCTTCTTCAGGGCAATCAGCCTCACCAAACACACACAGCCTCATCGTCTGTCCCTGACACTCCAATTCAGACTGTCAGAGTTGCCAGGCTGAGATGTTTGGTGCTGCTTCCTTCCTTGCATGCGTGAGAAGTTTCAAACCTGAGGTGATGGACATGGTGGGTCCTCAGAACATCTGTTACTCTTTTATTTCCTGCTCTACTTTCCATCAGTGAAGTGAATCGGACCTGCTAGTGGAAGGGGCTATCTGTGCCTTTTATTTCCTGTTTTAATTAAACAATGGGAAAAGTCTTCTGAAATATTAAAGGAATCCTTTGTGGGTGTTCATGTTTTTCTCTTCTGTGAGCCACATTCCGATATTAGAAATTATTTGTTAAAACAGCCTCAGAGCTGTCACAGGGTTTGGTAGCCTTTGTGAGAGGGAGAAAGGGAGAAGGAGTGTGGGTTCTCTAGGACCTCGGGGAGTGCCACATTGTGCTCCCAAAGGAAATGGAGCCCCCCCATTAGCTTTCCCTGGGGGGGGGGCTGCTTACCTTGAGGCTCATCCTGGGCTCTGGAAGCTTGACCTGGTGAGGCACTTGCGACTTGAGCTGGGGAATTGATGAAGAAAACAGAATGAATGCTGGCGGTTGCCTGTATCCTTTGGATGCAGACAACTCCATGTAGCAAAGGAACTCTTCACCCATGAGGCGTGTTGGCATCCCTGAGGATGTGGGGTTTGCTTCATGGGCTGAGGTGGTGTCTTCATCCTTATCTGGACCAGAGCCATGTTGTCTGGCTATGGAGATCCAGACCCTTAGGTGACCATGTCATCATCATTATCATTATTATTACTTATTATCATCATTATTATTTATTATTATTATTTTAACAAAGCAATAGAGACATTGACTTCGAGGTAAAAATACTGAAAGGAACAACACAAGGTCAAATATATACGTGATGATTGAACTTGTGGTATCTCTCATTGGTGTGGGTCTTGTAGGGCTGCCCGAATGAGAAAGACCAAGGAATTCGATGTGGATAGAAGTGTGCTGTGCACAGGGAGTGTTTTATTCCACCATTTGACTTCTCTCTCTGAAGGGAAAATAGAGTGATGTCTGGAGCTGGGTTTCTGATTGGAAGGACTGGGAGGCCAGTGAATCAAAGAGCAGTGTTCATGCTGACATGGTGCTCAGTGCCCAGTGAGCGAAGGTTGGATGCTTGGACTCGGAAGCCTTGGTGTTCAGGGAGGATGTTGTCTGAGTCTGCAGCACATCGAGTCACTTGGCTGGTCTGCCTAATTGGGCCAGTTTCTTCCTTTCTAAGGGCAGCTTGAAAGTGGCTTGCAACCCTAGGGCATTTGCGGTGTGGTCTGCACGGGACCCCTGTGTGGGCCAGTGTAGACACAACCCAGGGAATTCCAGAGCTAATGATGAGCACGTTTGTGAGGCTGGAGTTTACTTCTCTGTGACAAGGATTGAGCTGGAGTACAAAGAAGTCTCTGGGTCTTAGGACTCACTGAGCGGGTCTGAGCCTGGCAGGGTGGTCGGATCAGATGTCTGTTTCCCAGCACCTTGGCCAGAGGGAGATTTGGACCCTGGGAAGCATCTCTGCTCAGCTTTCTTGGGTGAGCACCTCAGGGAAGGGGAGGAAGCATGCGTGCTCACCTGTCATCGAGGAAGGTGTCTGGTTTCAGGTTTCGTGTGCAGGTGGATTCCTCGTATGGCTCCCTTTCCTGATGGTGTTCAGGGTGCAAGAGGTGGGTGGACCCCTTGTCCCGGGCATCCCAGCTGTGCAGGAGCCCCCGGGGCACCTTTTCCCCTAGGGATTTGGACTAGGAAACTGGGAGGAGTCGGTGGTGAAGCCATCAGTTTATGCCTCAGTTTCTCCCCTGCCGAGATGGAGTGGAGACTATAATAAGTGCTATGGAAATATAAAGCAGGAGACAGGGCTGGGGGAGCTGAAGGGGAGGTGGGGGTGGTGTTCGCTATTCACATAGGGGCCAGGTGGTACTTCACTAGGAGAGTGATACTTGAGACAAGATCTAAAGAAGGTCAGTGATATCACATCAAGAGCCCTCTAAATAGAAGGGGAAGCATGTGCAAAGGCCCCGGGGCGAGACCATACCAGGTGTATGCAGGAGCAGCAAGAAGGCCCTGTGGCCACAGCAGACAGCATAGGACATGACCTCACGGAGGTGACAGAGTGTGACAGAAAGTCATTGCAGGCCTGTGACCCCATGGGACCCTGTTTTGGTGGGCCATCCTGGCTGCAGTGTTGAGAACAGATGCCAGACGGTTGAGGATGGGCAAGGGAGGTCAATGATGACACTTTTCTAGGAATTCAGGCAAGAGATGGGCTCCAGCATGGACCAGACAGGGGGCCTTGGAAGGAGTGGTTAGTCCTACTCTGGGTACATCTTAATGATGGAGCTCACAGGGTTTATTGACAGCTTAGATATCGGGGATGGGAGAAAAGAGGAACTGGGGTAACTCCCAGCTGTTGTGGGTTGTCCTGAGCAAGGGGAAGGAGAAGGTTTCTGGGGGTAGGAGGTAGTCTGTGTTCCGCATGCTGAGGAAGGTGCCTTTCCCGGGGGATCTGCTGATGTTTGTATCCGGGAGAACCTTTCACATGTCCTCCCTCAGCAACGTTCAAGTACAGGTATCTCCCCCCACTTTTTAAAAGTTCATGGGAAGACACTTGGGTTTTTGGAAAGATCTCCGTTATTATCTGGTTTCACTAATGGGAAGAGACCTGAAGAGGATTTTCCTCTTATGAAAAGAGTCGAACAGTGAGCATCGCGTTCAGCATCTGTTTTGGGGAGAAGCACGACAGAGGTGGCGTGCACCCCAACCAGCACCTCCTGGGAACCGCTCTCTGCGTCCAGCCACCGGCACTTTGAATTGTGTTTGTGAGCGTCTGCTGTGCTTTATCTCCATGTATTTTCAGCATCCATTAGGAGTTGTGTCCCGAGGCCTAGGAAAAGCCAAAGAGAAGTCATTTTTGGAGTCTGAGCGTGCTCACTCATTTTTCCGTATAAATTAATGGTCATCCTTCTTTACATCCTTTCTGCTGTGAAAGATTTCCTAGGAGCACTGTACTTTCAAAGAGCAGGGGATCCTGTACCCCATCCTGCGGGGTTAGCTTTAGTCTCCATGCTGCACAGAACATTCCATGACTGTCGGATTTTCTCACTCAGACACGGCATCTTTGACCACCTTCACCTGTCCTCCCCCCCATTCCCCGAATCAGTGAAACACCCATCTGTTCTCAGTACCTATGTGTTCAGTATTTTCTTTCCATGTGGTATGTACATGAGAGCATCTGTAACTGCCTTTCTGTGTCTGAGTTCCTCAAGAGGGAGCCCCATCAGTCGCCTGAAATAACACTTCCATGGATCCCCTGTGAGGCGAGGATGATGCCCTGCCCTGGAGGGGGGCCACAGGTCCCCCCTCAGGAGCCACGTCTTCCATTCCAGCCTTCTCAGAATGGACCTCTCACAACCAGAACTAGGGTTAGGGGTAAGGCATAGGAGATGGGAGTTCTGCTAGGGGGGATGTGTGGAGAATTTCCACGCTGTGGGGGGTGTTGATGTTGTGGGTTGGGGTGAGTGTCAAGCAGTGGGTTTGAGGCCAGGGGACCAGTGAATGTGGGGGATCGAGGTAATTGAGTATGGTAGACATTAGGATTTCTCTCCCTCGACATCCTTTCTGGAGTCCCAAATGAAACGGTTTCTTTCTGGGTGGCATGCCGAGGCCTAAGGTATGACTCAGGTTTCTCCGATCTCCATGGCTTTGGAGCCAGACCTCTGGGAGTGGACAACTCAGAACCCAAACTATGATTCGTGTCATGAAGGGGAGGATGGAAAGCCCGATCAACTGGCTATGTTACCGACTCAGTGGCTGAGTGGCGGGTGTGGGTTGAAGAGAATGTTGGTGTCATGGATGAGGGACCAGGGTTCCCCTGAAAGTAGGGTTTCGCGGGGCTTAGGTCAGGTTTTCACCAAGGTCTCCTTGGAATCCTTTCTGGAGTCCCATATGGCACAGTTTAGTTCTGTGTTGCAGGCTACGTGTCCTGACACTGCTCAGCGGTCCCTGTTCCCTGGGCTTTGGAGCCAGGCGTATGGGACTACACCTCACACACCCCAACCTAGAGTTAGGGCACAGGTCTAGGGACATGACTATATAGATCAGCCAGCCATTGTGAATTCCAGGGGCCTAAGAGGAGGGCATGGTTTGGGTTCAATGTCAGACACAGCAGTTGGGGGCAGGGGGGCTTGAAAGTGGGGGCTCACTGGGATTAGATCACATGGGCATTCTTATTTCTCTGGCTCTGCATTCCTTCAGCAGGTCCAAATGGCACGGTTTCCTTCTGTGTGGCATGCTGATTCGCAGGTATGGCTCAGGTTTCCCCAGTCAATATGTGTTTGGTGCATGGCACCTGGAATGAACTCTGGGAACCCAACCTCGACTTTGGTTAGAAACCATCTCGTGGTTTTGAGCGCACCATCCTGGGGGCCTGATTTGACTAGGCAGGTTGTGGAGAATGGAAAGCTCAGGGTTTCTGTCCAAGGATCCGCTGAATGCGGGAGTTGGCTGGGATTGACTCAGTGGGACATGCAGATTTCTACTGCTCTGAATAGCCTCTGGAGTCCCAGATGGCACGCTTTCTTCCTGTGTGGCATTCTGAGGCCTTAGAAATGGCTCAGGTTTCCCCATTCCTGATGTCTTTGACCCAGGTCTCTAGGAGTGCACCTCTGAGAACCCAACCTACAGTTACTGTCAGGCCCTAGGAGGCTGGAAAGCCCAATCGATTGGCCCTGCAACCCTCTCGGGGCTGAGGGGAGAGACAGGGTTGGGGAGATAGTCCGCACAGTGTTTAGGTGCCAGGGATCCGCTGGAAGTAGTTTTCTCTGGGCTTGGGTCTGGTGTTCACTTAGGTTTCTCCTCAAAATGCTTTCTGGAGTCCCAAATGGCACAGTTCTCTTCTATGGCAGGGTATGCGTCCTGACATGGCTCAGCGGTCCCCATTCCCTGGTTTTGGAAGCAGTCGTCTGGGAATGGTTCTCGCAGACCCCAGCTTAGAGTTAGGCTCGGATCGAGGGGCAATGGCTGTTCGGATCAACAGCCTCTGCGCCCTTCCAGGGGCCTGAGAAAGGGCATGGTTTGGGTTGAATGTCAGACACAGGAGTTGCCAGTAGAGGGGGCTGTGAAAGTGGGGGCTCACAGGGATTGGATCAGGTGGGCACTCTTCTTTCTCTTGCTCTGCATTCCTTCTGCAGGTTCAAGCGGCACGGTTTCCTTCTGTGTGGCATGCTGATTCGTAGGTATGGTTCAGGTTTTCCCAGTGCTATGTGTTGGTTCTTGGACCCTGGAATGACCTCTTGGAACCCAACCTAGCATTTGGGGTAGGGCTTAGGAGCATGGGAAAGACCATCGCCCGGTTTTGAGCGAAGCATCCCGGTGGCCTGATTTGAGAAGGCGGGTTGTGTAGGTGGAAGGCTCAGGGTTTTGGTCCAAGGGTCTCCTGAATGCGGGAGTTGGCTGTTATTGAGTCAGTGGGATATGCAGATTATTCCTTCTCTGAATTGCCTCTGGAGTCCCAGATGGCACGCTTTCTTTTTGTGTGGCATGCTGAGGCCTCAGATATGGCTCAGGTTTCCCCATCCCTACATCTTTGTGCCATGTCTCTTTGAGTGCACCTCTGAGAACCCAATCTATGGTTAGTGTCAGACCCTACGAGGATGGAAAGCACAATTGACTGGCTCTTCAACACTCTCAAGGCTGAGTGGAGAGAGTGAGTTGGGGAGACTGTCGGCGCTGTGTACAGGTGCCAGGGATCTGCTGGAAGGGTTTTTTTCTGGGCTTGGGTCAGGTGTTCACTTAGGTTTCTCCTTCTCAAAATGCTTTCTGGAGTCCCAAATAGCACAGTTATCATGTTTTGCAGAGATTGTATCCTGACATTGCTCAGCTGTCCCCATTCCCTGTCATAGATGTCATAGACCCCAGCATGGAGTTAGTGCTCGGGTCCAGGGGCATGTCTGTTCGGATCACCAGGCTTTGGGACCTTCCATGGGCCTGAATGGAGGGTGTGGTGTAGGTTGAATGTTATACACAGGAGTTGCCGGTAGAGGGGGCTGTGAAAGTGGGAGCTCGCAGGGGTTGGATCAGGTGGGCATTCTTCTTTGTCTTGCTCTGCATTCCTTCTGCAGGTTCAAATGGCATGCTTTCCTTCTGTGTGGCATGCTGATTCATAGGTATGGTTCAGGTTTCCCAGTCACCTTGTGTTTTGTGCTCGGCCCCTGGAGTGTCCTCTGGGCACCCAACCTCGCATTTGGGTTAGGGATCAGAAGTATGGGAAGGACCATCGCCTGGTTTTGAGCGCAGCATCCCAGTTCCTTGATTTGAGCAGGCACGTTGTGGAGAATGGAAGGCTCAGGGTTTTGTTCCAAGGGTCCCCTGCTTGCGGGACTTGCCTGGGATTGACTCAGTGGGATATGCAGATTTCTCCTCCTCCGAATTGCCTCTGGAGTCCCAGATGGCATGCTTTCTTTCTGTGTAGCATGCTGAGGGCTGAGATACAGTGCAGGTTTCCCCAATCCCTATATCTTTCTGACATGTCTCTAGGAGTGCACCTCTGAAAACCTATGCTACGGTTAGTGCCAGGCCCTAGAGGGATGGAAAGCCCCATCGACTTGCTCTGCAACCCTCTTGGGGCTGAGTTTAGAGAGTGGGTTGGGGAGACTGTCGGCACAGTGTTTAGGTGCCAGGGATCCACTGGAAGTGGTTTTCTCTGGGCCTGGGTCATGTGCTCACTTAGGTTTCTTCTTTCAAAATGCTTTATTGATTCCCAAATGGCAGGGTTATCCTATGTGTGGCAGGGTTTGTGTCCTGACATTCCTCAGCTGTCCCCATTCCCTGGTTTTTGGTTCCAGGCGTCTGGGAATGGATCTCACAGACCCCAGTTTACAGTTAGGGCTCGGGTCTAGGGGCATGGTTGTTAGGATCACCATCCCTTGCGACCTTCCATGGGCCTGAGAAAGGGCGTGGTTGGGGTTGAATGTCAGACACAGGAGTTGCTGGCAGAGGGGCTGTGAAAGTGGCTGGCTTGCGCAGATTGGATCCGGTGGGCATTCTTTTTTTCTTTTCTTTTAATAATAATATTTTTTTTATTATGTTATTCACCATACAGTACATCCCTGGTTTTTGATGTAAAGTTCCATGATTCATTAGTTGCGTATAACACCCAGTGCACCATGCAATACGTGCCCTCCTTACTACCCATCACCGGCCTATCCCATTCCCCACCCCCCTCCCCTCTGAAGCCCTCAGTTTGTTTCCCAGAGTCCATAGTCTCTCATGTTTCATTCCCCCTTCTGATTACCCCCCCCTTTCTGTATCTCTTTCTTCTCCTACCGATCTTCCTACTTCTTATGTTCCTTAGATGAGTGGAACCTTATGATAATTGTCTTTCTCTGCTTGACTTATTTCACTTAGCGTTATCTCTTCCAGTGCCGTCCATGTTGCAGCAATTTGAGAAATCATTCTTTTTGATAGCTGAGTAATATTCCATTATATATATGGACCAAATCTTCTTAATCCAGTCATCTGTTGAAGGGCATCTCAGCTCCTTCCACGATTTAGCTATTGTGGACATTGCTGCTATGAACATTGGGGTGCCTATGGCCCTTCTCTTTACTACATCTCTATCTTTTGCGTAAATACCTAGTAGTGCAATGGCTGAATCATAGAGTAGCTCAATTTTTAACTTTTTAAGGGACCTCCACACTGTTTTCCAGAGTGGCTGTACCAACTTGCATTCCCACCAACAATGTAGGAGGGATCCCCTTTCTCCACATCCTCTCCAACAATTGTTGTTTCCTGCCTTGTCAATTTTTGCCATTCTAACTGGCGTAAGGTGGTATCTCAGTGTGGTTTTGATTTGAATTTCCCTGATGGCTAATGATTTTGAACATTTTTTCATGTGTCTGTTAGCCATTTGTGTCTTCATTGGAAAAGTGTCTGTTCATATCTTCTGCCCATTTTATGATTTGTTTGTTTCTCGTGTATTGAGTTTGAGAAGTTCTTTGTCGATCTTGGATACCAATCTTTTATCTGTAGTGTCATTTGCAAATATTTTCTCCCATTCCGGGGGCTGCCTCTTAGTTTTTTGACTGTTTCCTTGGCTGTGCAGAAGCTTTTTATCTTGATGAAGTCCCACAAGTTCATTTTATCTTTTGTTTCTCTTGCCTTTGGAGATGTTTCATGAAAAAGATTGCTGTGGACGATGTCCTAGAGGTTGCTGCCTATGTTCTCCTCTAGGATTTTGATGGATTCCTGTCTCACATCGAGGTCGTTCATCCATTTGGAGTTTATCTTTGTGTATGGTGTGAGAGAGTGGTCCAGTTTCATTCTTTTGCATGTAGCTGTCCAGTTTTCCCAGCACCATTTATTCAAGAGACTTTCTTTTTTCCACTGGATGTTTTTTCCTACTTTATCAAAGATGAGTTGCCCAAAGAGCCGAGGGTCCATTTCTGGATTCTCTATTCTGTTCCATTGGTCTATGTGTCTGATTTTGTGCCAGTACCATGCTGTCTTTGTGATCACAGCTTTGTAGTACAGCTCAAAATCCAGCATTGTGATGCCCCCAGCTTTGTTTTTCCTTTTCAACACTTCCTTGGCGATTCGGGGCCTTTTCTGGTTCCACACAAATTTAAGGGCTGTTTGTTCCAGTTCTGCGAAAAATGTCATTGGTATTTTGATCGGGATGGCATTGAAAGTGTAGATGGCTCTGGGTAGCATGGACATTTTAACTATGTTAATTCTTCCGATCCATGAGCATGGAATATTTTTCCATTTTTTGTGTCTTCTTCAATGTCTTTCAAGAGTGATTTGTAGTTTCTAGAATATAGGTCCTTTACGTGTCTGGTTAAGTTAATTCCAAGGTAACGTATGATTTTTGTGCTGTTGTAAATGGGATGGATTCCCTAATTTCTCTTTCTTCAGTCTCATTATTCGTGTATAGAAATGCAACTGATTTCTGAGCACTGATTTTGTATCCTGCCACATTACTGAATTGCTCTATAACTTCTAGTAGTTTGGGGGTGGAGTCTTTTGGGTTTTCCATATAGAGTATCATGTCATCTGCGAAGAGAGACAGTTTGACTTCTTCTTTGCCAATTTGGATACCTTTTATCCCCTTTTGTTGTCTGATTGCTTTTGCAAGGAATTCTAGTACTATGTCGAATAATAATGGCGAGAGTGGGCATCCTTGTCGTGTTCCTGATCTTAAGGGAAAGGCTTCCAGCTTTTCCCCATTGAGAATGATATTTGCTGTAGGCTTTTTATAGATAGTTTTTATGAGATTGAGGAATGTACTCTCTATCCCTACACTCTGAAGGGTTTTAATCAGGAAAGGATGCTGTATTTTGTCAAATGCTTTTTCTGCATCTATTGAGAGGATCATATGATTCTTGATTTTTTCTTGTTGATATAATCTATCACACTGATAGATTTGCGAATGTTGAACCATGCTTGCATCCCAGGGATGAATCCCACTTGGTCATTGATGGATAATCCTTTTAATGTACTGTGGGATCCTATTAGCCAGGATCTTGTTGAGAATTTTGGCGTCCATATTCATCAGGGATATTGGTCTGTAATTCTCCTTTTTGATGGGGTCTTTGCCTGGTTTGGGGATCAAGGTAATATTGGCTTCATAGAATGAGTTTGGTAGTTTTCCTTCTGTTTCTATTTTTTGAAACAGCTTTATGAGAATAGGTATTATTTCTTCTTTGAATGTTTGGTAGAATTCCCCGGGGAATCCATCAGGCCCTGGAGTTCTGTTTTTTGGAAGGTTTTTAATCACTGTTTCAATCTTCTCATAATTAATTGGTCTGTTTAAAAAATCAATTTCTTCCTGTTTCAGTCTTGGTAGTTTATAGGTTTCCAGGAAGGCATCCATCTCTCCAGGTTGCTTAGTTTATTGGCATAAAGCTGTTGATAAAAGTTTCTAATGATCCTTCCTATTTCATTGGTGTTGGTTGTGACTTCTCCCTTTTTATTCATAATTTTATTTATTTGGGTCCTTTCTCTATTCTTTTGGATAAGTCTTGCCAGTGGTTTATCTATTTTATTTATTCTTTCAAAGAACCAGCTTCTAGTTTTAGTTGATCTGCTCTACTGTGCTCCTGGTTTCTTTCTTTCTTTCTTTTTTTTAAGATTTTATTTATTTATTCGACAGAGATGGAGACAGCCAGCGAGAGAGGGAACACAAGCAGGGGGAGTGGGAGAGGAAGAAGCAGGCTCCCAGTGGAGGAGCCCGATGTGGGGTTCGACCCCAGAATGCCGGGATCACGCCCTGAGCCGAAGGCAGACACTTACGGACTGCGCCACCCAGGCGCCCCAGAATGTAAATTTCTGTTCTGTATCACTCTTGGGACCTTTTTACTTTTATAGAACCACCCCTTAATATCTCCTGTAGGGCTGGTTTCGTGGTTATGAAATTGGTCAGTGACTGGCGATTCTGGAAGGTCCTTATCTCTCCATCAATTCTGAATGACAGCCTTGCTGGATAAAGGATCCTTGGCTGCATGTTTTTGTCTGAAAGAGCTTTAAAAATGCCCTGCCGACCCTTTCTCTCATTCCAGGTCTGTGTAGACAGGTCTGATGTAATTCTGATACCTTTGCCTTGGTACGTGAGAAATTTCTTTGCCCTGGCCGCTTTCAGTACTGTATCCTTGGATCTAATATTTGTGAAATGCACTATGACGTGGAGTGGCGTAGGTTTGTCGTGGTTGAACTTGGGAGGGGTCTTCTTTGCCTCTTGGACACGAATGCTTGTTTCCTTTGCTAGATTAGGGAAGTATTCTGCTACAATTTGTTCAAATATCTCTTCTAGACCTCTCTTTTTCTCCACCCCCTCGGGGATGCCAATGATTCTGACATTGGAACGTTTCATGGAGTCAGTAATCTCCCGTAACCTACATTCTTGAGATTGGAGTTTTTTGAGCCTAGTTTCTGTTTTAACTTTCTCTTCTACCATCCCATCCTCCAATTTGCTGTTTCGTTCTTCTGCCTCATTCACCCTGGCCGTCAGACCATCTAGTTTAGACTGCATTTGATTCATAGCATTTTAAATTTCTGCCAGATTCACTCTCATTTCCACCCTTATAGATTCTATATTCTCGTTAATATTTTTTTCAAGTCTACACATCATCTTGACCATTGTTACTCTGAACTCCATTTCTGATAATTTGGTTATATCCATATCCCTCAGTTCTGTGGCAGAGGCCACAGACTCATTGTCTTTTGTTTGCTGGGGGGGGGGATTTCTCCTTTTCATCATTCTGATGAGGAGAGGTTGCGGGGTTGCCCAGAGCCCAAATTATTGACCAGGACCCATGCAGTGTGCACTTGTTTTATAGGGACCTTAGGGATGTGGGCTTCTTGAATTTTTCAGCGTGCTTTCTGGGGGGAGGGGCCTGCAGTGCTGATACTCAGGCAACCCTGTTTGGGGAGAGTCTCCCTGTCCCTTGAGAGGGGGGATGGGGATGGGCACAATGTGAGCTGGTACTTCCAGGGTTTTGTTCTCTGGCAGCTTTCCGTGCCGGTTTGCTGTGCCTCTTTTGAGAGTCAGAGCAGCAGTGGCCGAATCCCAGCCTCTGTCCCAGAACAGAGAGATCGCAGTCAGCTCTCCAGTGAGCTCTTCTGGCCTCTTTAACTCTGATTCTGTTGGTGCTGCTAAACCCTGCAGCATCCCAGGACGTGCCCCCACAGCCGGCGTCCAAGCCCTCACTTCCAGGGCTGGCGCATCTCTGCCCTTCGTGTTTTTAACACTGCCAGCGGCCAGTCTCCCCTGCACATTCCGGAGCTCCAGTTTTCAGTCTGGTCGCGTGCGTTCCCTCGCTCATGGTCTCGGTCCGCTCTTTCGCGGGTGCCAGTCTCCGAGTCCACCTGGTCCCCAGTGCAGGTGACTACCGCTTCCCGGTGCCCAAAAGCGGAGGCTCCCTCCCCTTTCCGTTTATCTTCCAATATCTGTGCCTGGATTCATGGCTCCCCGCTTCATACCTCAATATTCAGTGCTACAGATGTTCATTCGTCTACGTCCAAGTGTATCTTCCTATGTCTCAGGCTGATTCCATGGGTGTTCTAGTACCTATCCAGCTCGACTCAGGGGACCAGCTGAAAAAGGGAACCCCTACTCCTCCGCCATCTTAACTCCTCCAGGTGGGCATTCTTATTTCCCTTGCTGTACATTCCTTCTGCAGGTCCATATGACATGGTTACCTTCTGTGTGGCATGCTGATTTGCAGGTATGGCTCAGGTTTCCCCAGTCGCTACTGGTGTGGATCTTGATCCCTGGAATCCCCTCTGGGAACCCGACCTAACATTTGGGGTAGGGCTTAGGAGCATGGGAGGGACCATCACCTGCTTTGGAGCACAGCATACCGGTGGCCTGATGTGAGAGGTGGCTTGTGGAGAATGGAAGGCTCAGGGTTTTGGTCCAAGGGTCCCCTGCATGAAGGACTTGGCTGGGATTGACTCAGTGGGATATGCAGATTTCTCCTCCTCTGAATAGCCTCTGGAGTCCCAGATGGCACGCTTTCTTGCTCTTGCCATGCTGAGGCCTCAGGTACGGCGCAGGTTTGCCCAAGCCCTATACCTTTGTGCCACGTGTCTAGGAGTGAATCTCTGAGACCCAAGCTCCGGTGACTGTCAGGCCCTAGGAGGGTGGAACGCCCAACCGCCTGGCTCTGGGACCCTGCCTTTGCTGAGGGGGGGAGTGGGGTGGGGACACTTTCGGGACCATGTTTAGCTGCCAGGGACCTGCTGGAAGTGGTTTCCTGCGGGCTTGGGTCCAGTGTTCACTTGCATTTCTCCTTCTGAAAATGCTTTCAGGAGTCCCAAATGTCATAGTAATCTTATGGGTTGTCCGGTTTGTGTCCTGTCATTGCTCAGTGGTCCCCATTCCCTGGTTTTTGGAAGAGGGCGTCTGGGAAAGGATATCACAGACCCCAGGTTAGAGTTAGGCTTGGGTCGAGGGGCAGTGGCTGTTGGGATCATCAGCCTTTGCGACCTTCCAGGGGCCTGAGAAAGGGCGTGGATTGGTTTGAGTGTCAGACACAGGAGTTGCCCCCAGAGCGGGCTGTGAAAGTGAGAGCTCACAGGGATTGGGTCAGATGGGCATTTTTATTTCTCTAACTCTGCATTCTTTCGGCAGGTCCAAATTTCACCGTTCCTTCTATGTGGCATGCTGATTCGCAGATATGGCTAAGGTTTCCCCAGTGGCTATAAGTGTGGATCTCGGTCCCTGGAATCACCTCTGGGAGCCCAACCTAGCATTTGGGGTGGTCTTAAGAGCATGGGAGGGACCATCACCTACTTTTGAGCACAGCATCCCGGTGGCCTGATGTGAGAGGCGGCTTGTGAAGAATGGAAGGCTCAGGGTTGTGGTCCAAGGGTCCCCTGAATGCGGACGTGGCTGGGATTGACACAGTGGGATATGTATATTTCTCCCCCTCAGAATAGCCTCTGAAGTCCCAGATGGCACGCTTTCTTGCTGTGTGCCATGCCGAGGTCTCAGATACGGCACAGGTTTGCCCAATCCCTGTACCTTTGTGCCACGTGTCTCGGAGTGAACCTCTGAGAACCAAGCTCCGGTGACTGTCAGGCCCTGGGAGGGTGGAAAGCCCAATCACCTGGCTTGGGACCCTCTCGTTCCTGATGGGTGAGAGTGGTTTGGTGACACTGCGGGATACTGTTTAGCTGCCAGGGATCCTCTCGAAGTGGTTTCCTGTGGGCTTGGGTCCGGCGTTCACTTGCCTTTTCCTTCTCAAGATACTTTTTGGAGTCTGCAATGGCACAGTTATCTTCTGTGTTGCCGGGTTTCCGTCCTGAGATTGTACAGTGGTCCCCATTCCCAGGTATTTGGAAGCAGACATCTGGCAATGGATCTGACAGACCCCAGCTTAGAGTTAGGCTCGGGTCGAGGGGCAATGTCTGTTGGGATCAGCAGTCTTTACAACCTTCCAGGGGCCTGAGAAAGGGCTTGGTTTGGGTTGACTGTCAGACACAGGAGTTGCCACCAGCGGGGGCTTTGAACGTGGGAGCTCCCAGGGAACGAATCAGGTGGGCATTCTTATTTCTCTGGCTCTGCATAACTTTGGCAGGTCCAAATGGCACGGTTTCCTACTGTGTGGCATGCTGATTCCCAGGTATGGCTCAGGTTTCCCCAGTCGCTACTGGTGTGGATCTTGATCCCTGGAATCCCCTCTGGGAACCCGACCTAACATTTGGGGTAGGGCTTAGGAGCATGGGAGGGACCATCACCTGCTTTGGAGCACAGCATACCGGTGGCCTGATGTGAGAGGCGGCTTGTGGAGAATGGAAGGCTCAGGGTTTTGGTCCAAGGGTCCCCTGCATGCAGGACTTGGCTGGGATTGACTCAGTGGGATATGCAGATTTCTCCTCCTCCGAATAGCCTCTGGAGTCCCAGATGGCACGCTTTCTTGCTGTGTGCCATGCTGATGACTCAATTACGGTGCAGGTTTGCCCACTCCCTATACCTTCGTGCCATGTGTTTGGAGTGAACCTCTGAGAACCCAAGCCTCGGTGACTGTCAGGCCCTGGGATTGTGGAAAGCCCAATCGCCTGGCTCTGGGACCCTCTTGTTGCTGAGGAGATAGAGTGGGTTGGGGACACTGTCGGGACTCTGTTTAGCTGTCACGGATCCTCTGGAAGTGGTTTCTTGTGGACTTGGGTTCCGTGTTCACTTGCGTTTCTCCTTCTGAAAATGATTTCCGGAGTCCCACATGTCACAGTTATCGGCTGGGTTTGTCGGGTTTGTGTCCTGACATTGCTCAATGGATCCCATTCCCTGGTTTTTGGAAGCAGATATTTGGGAATGGATCTCACAGACCCCAGCGTAGAGTTAGGCTTGGGTGGAGGGGCAGTGGCTGTTGGGATCACCAGCCTTTGGGACCTTCCAGGGGCTTGAGAAAGGGCTTGGTGTGGTTCGAATGTCAGACAGAGAAGTTGCTGCCAGAGGTCGCTGTTAAAGCAGGGTCTCACAGGATTGGATCAGGTGGGCACTCTTATGTCTCTGGTTCTGCATTCCTTTGGCAGGTCCAAATGGCACGGTTTCCTTCTGTGTGGCATGCTGATTCGCAGGTATTTCTCAGGATTCCCCAGTTGCTATGGGTTTGGTTCTTGATCCCAGGAATCACCTCTGGGAACCCAATGTTCCGTTTGGGGTAGGGCTTAGGAGCATGGGATGGACCATCACCTGCTTTGGAACATAGCATGCCGGTTCCCTGATGTGAGAGGTGGCTTGTGGAGAATGGAATTCTGAGGGGTTTTCTCCAATGGTCCCCTGCATGCGGGACCTGGCTGGGATTGACTCAGTGGGATATGCAGATTTCTCCTCCTACGAATAGCCTCTGGAATCCCAGATGGCACACTTTCTTGATGTTGCCATGCTGAGGCCTCAGGTACGGCGCAGGTTTGCCCCATCCCTATACTTTTGTGCCCTGTGTCTCCGGAGTGAATCTCTGAGAACCCAAGCTCCGGTGACTGTCAGGCCCTAGGAGGTGGAAAGCCCAATTGCCTGGCTTGGGACCCTCTCGTTGCTGAGGGAGGAAAGTGGGGTGGGACACTGTGGGGACACTGTTTAGCTGCCAGGGATCCGCTGGAAGTGGTTTCCTGTGGGCTTTGGTCTGGCGTTCACTTGCGTTTCTCCTTCTGAAAATGCTTTCCAGAGTCCCCAATGTCACAGTTATCTTCTGCATTGCCAGGTTTCTGTCCTGACATTGCTCAGTGGTCCCCATTCCCAGGTTTTTGGAAGCAGACGTCTGGCAATGGATCTGACAGAACCCAGCTTAGAGTTAGTCTCGGGTCGAGGGGCAGTGGCTGCTGGGATCACCAGCCTTTGTGACCTTCCAGGGGCTGGAGAAAGGGCATGGTTTGAGTTGAGTGTCAGACATAGGAGTTGCCGCCAGAGGGGGCTGTGAAAGTGGGAACTGCAGGGATTGGATCAGGTAGGCATTCTTATTTTTCTGGCTCTGCATAACTTCGGCAGGTCCAAATGGCCCGGTGTCATTCTGTGAGGAATGCTGATTCGCAGGTATGGGCCAGGATTCCGCAGTCGCTAGTGAACCTCTGAAAGCCCAAGTCGGAACAAGCTCGTTCCTGACGGGTGAGAGTGGGTTGGGGACACTGTCGGGACAGTGTTTAGCTGCCACGGATCTGCTGGAAGTGGTTTCCTGTGGGCTTGGGTCCGGCGTTCACTTGCGTTTCTCCCTTCCAAAATGCTTTCCGAAGTCCCCAGTGGCACAGTTATCTTCTGCCTTGCTGGGTATCTGTCCTGACATCGCTCAGTAGTCCCCATTCCCAGGTTTTTGGAAGAAGGCGTCTGGGAATGGATCTGACATACCTCAGCTGGAGTTAGGCTCGGGTCGATGGGCAGTGGCTGTTGGGATCACCAGCCTTTGCGACCTTCCAGGGGCCTGAGAAAGGGCATGGTTTCGGTTGAGTGTCAGACACAGGAGTGGCCGCCAGAGGGGGCTGTGAAAGTGGGAGGTCTCAGGGATTGGATCAGGTGGGCATTCTTCTTTCTCTGGCTCTGCATAACTTTGGCAGGTCCAAATGGCATGGTTTCCTTCTGTGTGGCATGCTGATTCCCAGGTATGGCTCAGGTTTCCCCAGTCGCTATGGGTGTGCTTCTTGATCTCTGGAATCACCTCTGGGAACCTAACCTACATCTGGGGTGGTCTTAGGAGTACGGGAGGGACCATCACCTGCTTTCAAGCACAGCATCCCGGTGGCCTGATGTGAGAGGTGGCCTGTGAAGAATGGAAGGCTCAGGGTTTTGTTCCAAGGGTCCCCTGAATGCGGGACTTGGCTGGGATTAACTCAGTAGGCAATGCATATTTATCCTCCTCTGAATAGCCTCTGGAGTCCCAGATGGCACGCTTTCTTGCTCTTGCTATGCTGAGGACTCAGATATGGCCAGGGTTCGGGTTCGGGATCGGGTTAGGGGTAGGGTTAGGGTTCGGGTTCGGGGTTAGGAGTTAGGGCTTAGGGGTTAGGGGTTCGGGTTGGGGTTGGGGTTAGGGTTAGGGGTTAGGGGTTCGGGGTTAGGGGTTCGGGTTAGGATTGGGGTTAGGGTTCGGGTTAGGGTTTAGGGTTAGGGTTCGGGTTCAGGGTTAGGGTTCGGGTTAGGGTTCGGGTACGGGTTAGGGTTCGGGTTAGGGTTGGAGTTCGGGTTCGGGTTAGGGTTCGGGTTAGGGTTCGGGTTCGGGTTGGGGTTCGGGTTCGGGTTCCGGTTAGGGTTCGGGTTAGGGCTCGGGTTCGGGTTAGGGTTCGGGTTAGGGTTGGAGTTCGGGTTCGGGTTA
>NW_026622952.1:4867500-4999290 GCF_023065955.2 Ursus arctos
CAGATGTCTAATAAGTGCATGAAAAGACAATATTTATCTTCAGGGAAACTCTATTTAAAACACAGTCCCATTTAAATCACTACTACACATCCATCATAATAGCTTATATTTCAAAGACTGACATTATTAAATATTGGCCAAGATTTGGAGCAACTGGAACTCTCATGCATTGCTTGCAGGTATACGAAATAATACAAACATTTGGAAAAACAGTTTATTAAATTTGTAAAGGTAAACATACTCTTACTATAAGACCTACACAAACCACTCCTAGGTATTTACCCTCAAAGAAATTATGTAGGTCCAAAACAAGGCTTCTACATAAATTTTTACAATAACTTTAGTCATAGTAGAAAGAAAGTGGAAAAAATGCCCAGATTTCCATTAGTTGAATACATAAGGAAATTCTGGTATTTTCAATAGGGGTATATTATCCAGCAATAAAAAGAATGAAATACTAGCAAACATAAAACATGCATGAAACTCAGAAACATTGTTCAGAGTTGAACAATGGGTGCATCCTGGATGTTGCTGTTGAGGTAAAATTATAGAACAGGTGAGAATGTAATACTAGAGATCAGACTGATAGTTCCCTAGGTCAAGAGAGGTGAAATTTACTGAAAAAGGACATAACAAATTATTTTGGGATGATGGAAACATTCTGTATCTTGACTGAGTTATTTATTACATAGATATAATAAGCGTGCACTATGTTATTATCTTAATTTGCAACTTAAAATGATATCATTGATATCATTTTGATATATCTTGATATATTTATTAAAACACACATTTATATATAATTTATACATCAGTAATATATAGTATTCTTTCATTCTCTGTTATATGGATATGTACTGTAAAAAGGTAAATTGAGGCACATTAATGTGGAAGAGTTTATTTGAGCAAACAATACTTCAAGTCAGGCAGCAACAGAACCCAAATAGTTAGGGGCACACAGTGGGGAGCTAGATCAGAGGTTCTTATACAGAAGTTGTAAAAGCAAAGCAATTATTTAATTGGCTACAGTTTAAATGGGTGCACTTTTTGAGGGAAATCTAGTTACTTGGATGTGTATAATTAGTTATTTCTTGAGTTTCATTTTCTAAGATATCAATGCGTTGACTCTGCCTTAGGCTTTGGTTTGCTTATGCAGACTGCCAAAGACACTAGAGCCTCTCCAGTTTAATGTCTTCCTTATATAACTACTCTAACAGTATATATAGAGAGAGACTTACAACTTAAAATCAATAATCAGCTGAAATAGATATTCTGCTTAGATGGTTCTTCCCAAACCTTATCACAACTTAAATTTAATATATACATATATGTCTCACTTGTCTTCTTCTGTCATTAGATTAATACAATAACATAACTTAATGACATAGGAGTGAAGAAAAGAAAAGCAGCCCCTGATATGGAAGAGTTGGCTTGGTACTATTAGCCCGCTTCAGTGTTCTGCTGTTGAACATAAATACTTCGAAAAAAGAATCAACATCAAACACAGATGCTGTGGGGCAATTAAGGATCAAGACAAAAACATGACCATTTCTTAATCTTGTCCAAATACAAACAAAATATAAACATCTGAAACAAACCAGAAAAAAATGACCAAATATGTCCTTCTTGGGCTAACTTGGGAACCTGTTGCTTGTTCAACCAATTACAGCTTTAGGATAGTTCTAGCCTTCCCTTCTCCTGGATAAGATTTATTAGATACACAATCATAGAATCACCTCTACTTAATGGACTCTTTCGAAGCCAGAGCAAAGATCTGGTACTAAAACCTTCCCCAAATACCTTAAGCCACGATCTTATAAGGCATTTTAAACATCTTCTTGCTGAGATGCCTCATGGGTCTCCATGGTCTGTGTTTACTCTCACTGCAATGACTAATATACCTAAATTGTTTGACTACAGGTGGTTCACAATTGTCTTTGGCAGAAAGGCCAAATAGAAGGAAATAAACCCACAAAAACTGCTCTCCTCAACGAAGGACCTTCTTCCCAATGTTACACCAATAAAGGCACATGGCTTCCATAAATATACATAGGCAAACCTTGGAAGGTTGGACACCATCTGTGTAATTCCTGTAATGTTCCCGTTTCCAAGCCATTGCTTTAGTGGAATATACAGCTATCATGGCAAATTGAAAGTGCATGAAAAAAGAATCTTTTATATGTCTAAAAAAACCCAAAATGGGATATTAAGGGATTAAAGGAAGAAGAGAGATAAAGGCGGTCAACTCTAATAAATAAAAGAAGAACATTAGTGTACTCTATTACAGAATAAAATGGCTTCAGGAATTCCATATATAAAATGTAAAAAATGTAGACAGGTAGTGGACACTTCATGTAAAACTGTTTCATGTCCTATATAGTGGCCATATACTTTTTTATATAATAATTTTTTATTAAATTATGTCACCATACAGTACATCCCTAGTTTTTGTTGTAAAGTTCCATGATTCATTACCTACGTATAACACCCACTGCACCATGCAATATGTGCCCTCCTTAATACCCATCACCAGCCTATCCCATGGAATAGGGATAGGCTCTATCCCTCCCCTCTGAAGCCCTCAGTTTGTTTCCCAGAGTCCATAGTCTCTCATGTTTCATTCACTCTTCTGTTTACCCCTCTTTCTTCTTCCCTTTCTTCTACCGATCTTCCTACTTCTTATGTTCCATAAATGAGCCATATACTTTTTGACAGGCAATTTGAAGTTTGAATGGATCATTCAATGGCAATGTACAAACAGAAGTAAATCAGAAAAATAGAAGAAAATAAACTTTTATGCAAAGAATTTTCCAACCAAAGAAAGCTTAATTGTAAGGGATTACATTCATTACTGGTCTTTGATTTGTGATTACCATGAGGTTGGTATATAGCATCGTCTACATATAGCAGTCTACATTATGTTGATAGTCACTTAAGTTTGAACGGATTCTTTCCTCCTCTCCTCCACATCTTAGGAATATGTTGTCACACTTTACCTCCTTTTATTTTGTGAGTGCCTTGACTGATTTTTACAGATATACATATTTTCACTGCTTTTGAGCTTTCTCTTTTCTTCACTCCTACTTATGGTCTTTCTTTTCCACTCAAAGAGTCCTCTTTAACATTTCCTGAACGAGTGGTTTAGTGGCCGTGAATTCCTTCAATTTTTTTTTTTTTGGTCTGAGAATTTCTTTATCTCTCTTTCTATTTTGAATGATAGCATTGCTATACAGAGTATTCTTGGCTGCAGATTTTATTCCTTTCTGCACTTTGGATGTATCATGCCACTTTCTTTCAGCCTGCAAAATTTCTGCTGAAAAAATCAGTTAATAGCCTTATGGGGTTTCCCTTGTATGTAACTGTCTTCTTTTGCTGCTTTTAAGATTCTCTCTTTATCACTACTTTTTAATTAATTTTTATTTACGTATTTTAGAGAGACAGAGAGCCTGTGTGTGGGTGATTTGGGGGAAGGCAGAGGAAGTGGAAGAAAAAGAGAATCAAGAGAGAATCTGGGGCACCTGGGTGGCTCAGCCAGTTAAGCATCTTATCTCACCTCAGGTGATGATCTCAGGGTCCTGGGATTGGGACCTGCATCAGGCTATTCTGCTTGTCTCTCTGCCCCTCTCCCCATACATGCTCTTTGTCTCTCTCTCTCTCTCTCTCTCTCTCTTCCCCTCAAATAAATAAAATCTTTTTAAAAAGAGAAGGAGAGAATCATCAAGCAGACTCCCAGCTAGCATGGAACCTAACACGGGGTTTGATCCCAGGGCTCTGAGATCATGACCTGAGCAGAAATCAAGGGTTGATGTTTAATCAACTGAGCCACCCAGGTGCCCCATCACTACTTTTATATTACTGTATGTTTTGGCGTGGATCTTTTTGGGTTGATTTTGTTCAGTTATCTCTGTAACTTTTGAATCTGGATTTCTGTTTACTTCTCCAGATTCAGACAGTTTTATTATTATTTCTTCAAATACATATTCTGTCCACTTTTCTCTTTTTTCTCTTTCTGGGATCCTTCTAATGTGAATGTTATTATGCTTGATGGGGTTGCTGAGTTCTCCAAGTCTTTTGCATAATTTTTTCTCTCTTCTCAGCTCGATTACTTCCCATTACTCTGTCCTCCTGGTCGCTGATTCAATTTTCTGCTTCATCTAGTCTATTATTTATTTTATGTAGTATATTTTTAATTGCATTTATTGTGTTCTTCATCTCTGATTGGTTCTTTTTTTAATCTCTTTTTTAAGGGTCTCACTATTGTCTTCCACTCTTTTCTCAAGCCCAGTGAGTGTCTTTATGATCATCACTTTAAATTCTCTATCAGACATATAACTTATTTCTATTTTGCTTAGGGCTCTTGCTATGATTTTGTCCCATCTTTTTTTTTCATTTTGGACATATTCCTCTGTCTCCTCATTTTTTCTCTCTCTGTCTGTTTCTCTGTATTGGGAGTCGATTACATCTCCTGCTCTTGAATGCAATGGTCTTATGAAATGCCCTGTAGTGCAATGTCCACTGTTCACTAGAACAGGGGTATCTGCTATGTATGTTGCACACACCCTACTATTGTGGCTGAGCTGGATTTCCCGTCAGTTCAGTCATCTGCAGTGGCTTTCCTTGCCTGTTGTGGACAGTTTTTGGTCTCGATGGTGTTAGTGGGCCAGTCTGGGGCTGACTTGGGCTTGGGTTGAGTTAGAACAGGCATTTGCCAGAGATGTGGTAGCACCACACTTCACGGTACTTTCCCTGTGTTGCCTCCTGAAAAGCTTTCATTGGTGGGTGGAGCCTGCCATCAGCCCAGCTGTCTGCCCCTGGCGCAGTGCTAAGGATGCAGTCTGACCGGTGTGTGTGGTTATCTTTTCCTCACCCTGGGGAAGCGGCCACTTGTCCAGGCTGTTTGTCCACTGCCAGGCTTGTGATACTACCTTGAATGGGCTCTGGCCAAGAGCATATTTTATGGGGTGGATCCACTAAATTGCAGAGGGGTAAGATATCCATTGTTAGCTACAAGTTAGCTAATTAGTGTTGGTGCTGCACTGGTTTTAGTTAATGACCCTGTGTTTATGCTGCAGGGTAGGGGAAGGAAATGGCACCTGCCAGCTCCTTTGTTGGTAGAGGAGTCTCCCAAATGTCTCTGTCCCTGAAGACATGCCATGAGATTAGTAAACACCTCTCCTTCCTGTATGCCCCATGTGTTTTTCACGCTGCTGCTTCTATGCTGTATTTCTGCAGGGCTACTTGTTGTGCTATCTCTTTAGGAGAAGGACTCAGTTTCCCCTTGCCTCCTGGCTCTCCCGGAGCTGAGTCTGATTTTTAAAACTCTAGCTTTTAAGTTCTGCTGGTTTTAAGAACTCACAAATTTCAACCCCTCTGGTTTGAAAGCCAAATGTTATGGAGATTTGGCTTGCCCATCAGGACTCCCCAATGTGATAGTCTGCTTCTCCATGCTTGCAGGCTCCTCCTTCCCTCTGACAGTCCCTTGAGACTCCCACCACATCTACACCATTCCTACCTCTTTCATGTGGTCTCTTCATTTAGTTGTGAAGTTTGTTCTATCAGTCTTTGGGTTGTTTTCTGGGTTAGTTACACTGATGTTAGTCTTATCTAGTGGTATCTGTGGGATGAGGTGAGATTAGAGTCATCACACTTGCCATCTTCCCAGCAATCTTCACCCTTGACCCTTGATTCAGAGAGTGGATACCTTGGCTGACATCCTCAGGCCTGGCCTGGGGGTTAGGGAGATAGAGAAGACGGAATCAGCAGTGGATTAGAAAGGGAGAGCTAGGGTTCCCAGAGCTACAGGAAACTCTCTCCAGGAAGAGTCTGGCCCTACCTGGAGATAAAAAGGGGAGGTTGAGGCACCAGTAGTCTTGCCCAGGTGGGTCTGCAGTTTTCCAAGCTCAGAGAGCAGTGCAAAGAAAAGGAACTAGTCTGGGCCAAAGCAAAGCCAGCATGGCAGGGCTAAAGGCCATTGGAAAGCTATGAGGCTTGAAGGTAGGAGTACTCAGGAGTCCACCATACTGTCCTCAGCCCTGTGAGTAAGGACAACATTTGCATTCAGTTCATGCTGGCTCACATGTAGGGCTCCCAACTGGCTGGAAACCCGTTGAGGAAGAGAAAGCACCAGAAACAAGCTTTTGCCTTTGCATACAACTTATTTGTTCTGGCTAAAGTTACATGATTAAACCCTTCATTAGTGACATAGAGGTAAATGAGCATGATTTGCTTTTCTGGTGAAGTTCTTAGTAATTTTGGTTCTCCATGTCATGGTTTTCTGGCATGTTTTATTTGGTGTGGTGGAAGAGTTAGGGGAAAATAGAAATGTTAACAACTTGTACAAGACATTTTCTATTTAAATGCTACTACAGAGTTAATTTATTATCTTTGCAAATAAGGAAAAATCAAGAATATTGATCTTGATCTGGGATAAGACCATCAAAAAGCACATTTCTTCACGTGTGTGCCTATTCTTACAGTATTAGATTGTAATCAGCTGGAGAAAGGCAAAGGAAACCTAAGTGTTTTGTTAACAGTTACTCTAAGCACTAGCAGGGAAGCTGTAGATGTGGGAAAGACAGCAAGACAAATAGGAAATGTGTCCCAGGTGCACAAGAGCATGTAACTGTCTTTGAATGTTCTAAGAGAAATCTTAAACCACACATACCCAAAACCTAACTCAACTTCTACCCATCTCTCAGCTATACCTTCTTTTATCCCAGTATAACCTATTGCAAGGATGAATTGTATGAACAGGTGCAACGTTAAACTCCAGTGAGGCTTAAAACTTGGACCTGCTAGTAGTACACTGGCATTCTCAGAAATTCTTATTAAATGAGGCAGGCCAGTGATCATAATGACCTAAAATAAGTTAGCGGCAATGAGGGTGAGGTATGGTAGAATCATCCTGATAGTGTATTTTTTTCACACAATTCACCCACTAAAGTGTATAGATGAATGATTTTAGGATTTTTCATATATTCACAGATGTGTGCTATCACCACCCCTCATCCCTGGCTCCTTAGCCCCCTCCTAAACAACCCAGCCCTACACAATCTCTAAACTTTGTCTCTATAGATGCACCTGTTCTGGATATTTTATACCAACAAATAACATATGGGTTTTGTGACTGGCTTTATTCACTTAGCACAATGATTTCAAAGGTTCACCCAATTTGTAGAGGTGTCAGGGTTTCATTCTTTTTTATGGCTGAGTCATATTCATTGTGCATAGATCACTATCCATACAATATTTATCCATTCATCAGTTGATGGACATTTGGAAAAGGAATCTCTTGGTTTCTGTGGTGAGGTACTCCCACCCCTGAATCAGGAGCAAAGAATCTTTGTTTATTGATGGAGACTCTGTAGGTTCTCATTAGACTCCAGGTAGGTTGATGGTTCCCTTATCCCACAATGCCTTGAGGGATGCAGAAGTGCACTCATCTCAGTAACAGGGAGAGAGGGAGGCAGGCACTGGGGCAAGAAATTCTTACCCAGAAAAGCTCAGCTCTGTGAAAAAGGACTAACAAGTCTGGGTTCACCAAAGGACAAAGATATATCCTATATCTCAGTTTACCCGAGGCCAAGGAAGTATCACCTGGAGACACAACAGTTATCTATGACCAGGAACTCAGTTCAAGCAATTCCTGAACATAGAATCATGTTAGTGACTACCTGAGGGTTCTGGGGCTGACCTTACCTAGCAACACTTCCTCTCAATATCCCAAAGCCTGGAATGGATAGAGGACAGAACCATGAGCTACTGGAAAGGTGTGACCTGTGGGTGTCTTTTCCTGCAAAGGGAGCAGTTAGCATGGCCCTGGGCATCTGAGGGTGGGCATCAGCAGTGAACAATGGAATGCTTACAGCTTGGGATGTTTTGAACCAGTTTCCTTGGTTCAAAAGAGGCAATGTTGCTTTTCCCCATAAAGGATCACAGCAGGTAGAAGAATCAATAGACACGGGCCTATATATTTCACTCTCAGGATTTAATTTTGTTTGTGAAATTGAAAGCCTTAAGCCATAACAAAAGGAGAGTCTAGCAGAGTTTTGTTTTTTCATTCTTGAAACAGGTCAGTTAATGGTGAATGTCTTGGTAACAGTCTTTCTCCAACCTATGGATTTTTGACATCGTTTAGTCACTGTTGTAAAACAAATAGAGAAAAAAAGAAATGTTAAATTTTAATCGTTAATAAAAGCTCCTAATTTTACCGTGCAACTACTGCTGTAGCAAGTAATTAGCTTATAGAACACTGCTTATAGTGTCACAGTCTATGCCTGTGCTCCATGAAATTCTTAAACCCAGCTTTCCTTTTTGTTAATTGTCTGTGAATTCCCAGTAAAGGACAATATTATAAAGTGGTATGCACACACATTTCATTTACACAGTTTCAACAATTCACGTGGGTGAAAGAAAATCACCAGCAAGGAAACAGAGGGAAAGAACAATACAAATATGTGAAGAAATAAATAATAACTATTAACTTGTCTATTTTTATCTTTAGAAGAAGAGTATTTCCAGAAGACCTCTGTACATATCCAACAGGTGTCCACATATATACACATGTTCAAAACCAAACTCATTCTTCACCCCCTCCATGTCATCACTCCAACACAAGCTGGTCCTGACCCAGATAAAAAATATGTCATTAGTAAAAGGTGTCATCATCCATTGTATCAGAAATGGTTAAGTCTTTGTACTTCTCTTGTATTCTAACTCAAATACAGCCATCCAGTCACCCCTTCAATTGAGTCTACCTCTGTTATATCTCCCAAAACTTTCTTGTTCTTTTCCTCTTACTTAATCCTGCCTCATCCTGCATTTCTGTGTATTCCGTAGTCTCATAGCTGTCTCACTAGCCTGTTGTTCTTACTGAGTTTGACTGACTTTTTCCCTACTTTATCCCAATAAAAATTTAAGAATTAAAAACAAAAAACAAAAAACCATGTCATGCTGAATCTTTTCCTTACCACTTTAAAAATACTTTATATGACACATACTTTCTCACAGATGAGAAAACAAACTACTTTTCACGACATACAAGACCCTTTCGGCTCTCCATTACCTGTGTAGATTTTCTATCACAATGCTCATAAATTTTAATGTAAATTTTAAAATGTATTAAGAGCACAAATTTGAAAACAAGTCTGGGTTTACATTTAACCTTGATTATCTTACTGCTTTATCAGTAAACATTATTTAAGCACTTTTTCTTACACTTTATATTCAAACTATCAATCCATTCTGTTGGGCACCTTCAAAATTTACTTCTAAAACCATCTTTACTACCCTGGTGGCAGGTACCATCCCTTTCCTCCTAGATTATTGCAGTAGTTTCTCTGCTAGCTGGTTTCTCCACTTCTACTCTTGCCATTATACAGACTATTTTCAACAAAACAGCTTTTTATTTAATTTTTTTTAACAAATCAGCCTTTTCAAGTAGAAGTCATATGCTTGAAATGAATTCTTCAGAGATTTCCCCCTTTTACTGAGAACAAAACACAGATGGCCCCCAAGACTTCCCACAGCCTACAGGAGTTTTACTGTCTGACCTACTCACTACCACAGCCCTCTTGCTAACTCTACTCCAGCTAAACTGACATCACTTTTATTCATCAAACATTCCTGACTCATTTTTTCATGGGACCATCCAAGCGCTTGGAAAGCCGTTGCCTAGACATAAGCGTGGATACCTCTGCCAGCTCTACACCTGTATCAGACAGATTGATTTACAGTTGGAATGGAAAAGCTCTATCTTTATCTCTGGGAAAACCTGGTTGCCTGGTTTCACTTTTTGCCAAGACAATGGCAGTGGGATCTGTAATGGGCTGTTTAAAATTTAAAATAAGGAACCTTGAGGCCTTGTGCATGAGGTGTCTCTGTGGTGCACATTGCTTGCCTGCACTCTCTTTGCTGCACTGTATCCTTTACATTTAAATAAAAGCTTCCCATGAGTTGACCCTGGGAAGTCAAGTACCTCCTTTCAAATATCTCAACTGGGGAAATACTTGCACCTCCTCCAGCTCTTTGTTTACATATCCCTTGCTGAATAGGGCTCACTCACTCAATCATATTCAAAATCTCTATCTAGTTCCTTCCTCACCACCAACTCTCCCATTTACACATACTGACAAATAAGACCATTTGACATTAATGGTAGTATTTAGAAATGTTTTCTTCGGTGGCAGATGGTAAACAGAGATCCATTGACTTAACTCTCCATCGATGTAAAGTATGGAGGAATGGCAAATTAGTAACTGGATGAACTCTTGATTTCACTCATGGTTGAATTCTTAGTTTTTCCATTCACTGCCAGTGATAGGTGAAATGTGTCAAATATTAGGATTTCTTTATGTATATGACTTATAAATTTGAATATATAGGTACATGAATGTATATATGTACATATACAGACAATTTATGGTTATCTATTCTGAATATATACAACTGCCAACTTTATCCCCTTTTAGAATAGAGAATTTAGAATTTTCTATTAGAATTTTCTATTAGAATTTAGAATAGAGAATTTTCTTTCTAACCTGGAGCACATTTATCATTTTGCCTTGCATCTACTAGATCCTCAATAAATGCAAATTCCATTTTCCATCACTATGTATATATCAGGCTAGATGAGTCAAAATTGTGAAGTTCTTAAGAGTTCAACCCTGGGTGGAAATGAGAGTGAATCTGGCAGAAATTAAGAATGCTATGGATCAAATGCAGTCTAAACTGGATGCTCTGATAGCCAGGGTAAAAGAGGAGGAAGGATGAATTAGTGAATTGGCAGATGGAATGATAGAAAGAAGAAAAAAATGGGAACTTGGCTGAAAAAAAATTCAATCTCAAGAATGGTGATTACGGGAGATTACTGACTCAAGGAAACGTTCCAATGTCAGAATCATTGGTATCCCCGAGGGGTGGAGAAAGAGAGAGGTCTAGATAGATATTTGAACAATCGTAGCTGAGAACTTCCCTAATCTGGTTAAGGAAACAATCATTCGTGTCCAAGAGGCAGAGAGGACACCTCCCACGATCAGTGAGAACAGACCAATACCATGTCACATAATAGATTTTAGATCCAAGGAAAAAATCTTGAAATGGGCCAGGGGGAAGGGAATCCTCACCTATAGAGGGAGGAACATCTGAATAACATCAGCACTGTCTACAAAGACCTGGCAAGCCAGAAAAAACTGGCAAGACATATTCAGAGCACTAAGTGAGAAGAACATGCAGCCAAGGATTCTTTATCCAGCAAGGGTGTCATTCAGAATGGATGGAGAGACAAGAACTGGCAGAAACTGAAAGACTATGTGACCACCAAGCTAGCCCTACAAGAAATATTAAGCGGGGTTCTCTAAAAGTTAAAAAACCCAAGAGTGATACACAACAGAAATTTATAATCTACAGAAACTTCAAGGCAGCATGACATCATTAAATTATACCTCTCAATAATCACTCTCAATGTGAATGGCCTAAATGGTCCCATAATGCCACAGGGTTGCAGATTGGATAAAAAGACATGACCCATCCATATGCTGCTTAAAGAGACTCATTTTGAACCTAAAGATACATCCAGACTGAAAGTGAAGGGATAAAGAACCATTTTTCATGCCAACGGACTTCAAAAGAAAGCTGGGGTAGCAATTCTCATACCAGACAGATTAGATTTTAAGCTAAAGACTGTAGTTAGAGATACAGGAGGACACTATATTATTCTTCAAGGGTGTATCCAACAAGAGGATCTAACAAGTATAAATATCTATGCCCCCGACAGGGGAGGAGCTAGATACACAAGCCAACTCTCACCCAGAATAAAGAGACATATAGATAATAATATAATAATAGTAGGGAACCTAAACACTCCACTCTCAGCAATAGACAGATCACCTAAGCAGAAAATCAACAATGAAACAAGAGCTTTAAATGACATACTGGACCAGATGGACCTCATAGATATATATAGAACTCTACAGCCCAGAAAACAGAGTATTCATTCTTTTTGAATGCACATGGAACTTTCTTCAGAATAGACCACATACTGGGTCACAAAACAGGTCTCCAAAGATACCAAAAGACTGAGATTATTCCCTGCATATTCTCAGACCACAATGCTTTGAAACTGGAACTCAATCACAAGGAAAAATTTGGAAGAAGCTCAAGCACTTGGAAACTAAGAACCATCCTGCTTAGGAATGATTGGGTAAACCAGGGAATTAAAGAAGAACAAAATCAATTTATGGAAACTAATGAAAATGAAAACACATCAGTCTAAAACCTATGGGACACTGCAAAGGCAGTCCTAAGGGGAAAACACATAGCCATCCAAGCCTCACTAAAAAGAATAGAGAAATCTAAAATGCAGTTTTTATATTCTCACCTCAAGAAGCTGGAGCTGGAACAGAAGAACAGAACTAACGCACGCACGAGAAGGCAGGTGATCAAGATTAGAGCACAGATTTAATGAATTAGAAACCAGGAGCACAGTAGAACAGATCAACAGAACTAGAAGCTGGTTCTTTGAAAGAATAAATAAGATCCATAAGCCACTGGCCAGACTTATTCAAAAGAATAGAGAAAGGACCCAAATTAATAAAATTATGAATGAAAGGACAGAGATAATGACTGACACCAATGAAATAGGAAGGATCATTAGAAACTTTTATCAACAGCTTTATGCCAATAAATTAAACAACCTGGAAGAAAGGATGCCTTCCTGGAAACCTATAAACTACCAAGACTGAAACAGGAAGAAATTGATTATTTAAACAGACTGATGAATTATGAAGAGTTTGGAGCAGTGATCAAAAACCTCCCGAAAAATAAGACTCCAGGGCCTGATGGATTCCCTGGGGAATTCTACCAAACATTCAAAGAAGAAATAATACCTATTCTCCTGAAGCTGTTTCAAAAAATAGAAACAGAAGGACAACTACCAAACTCATTCTATGAGGCCAGTAGTACCTTGATCCCCAACCCAGGCAAAGAACCCATCAAAAAGGAGAATTACAGACCGATATCCCTGAGCATTAAGGAAGGTACATGATGTGATGAGCACTGGCTGTTATGTTCAACTGATGAATCATTGAACACTACATCTGAAACTAATGATGTACTATATGTGGCCTAATTGTATTTAAATAAAAAGAAAGAAAAAACAAAACAACAACAACAAAGAGTTAAACCCTGGAATGTGTTTGTTTTAAATGAAATTCCAGTTCCAAGACTTAGTAAAATTTTGTACACACAGATAATTTTTTAAGTTTTTTATGTCTGTTGCCTCATTTCAAAAATAAGGATAACCATAACCATGGAGGCTTAGTGAGGAAGAAATTAAATGTTGTGAGTTTAATCTGTGTAAATCTACCAAATTAGAAACTTAAATGTGGAAGCAGGATGCACGATTGTTCATAAATACTTTAGGAACGTATTTAGAATCTCTTTAAAGTCATTTCTTATCATAATTTTTATGTTGGTTAATAAATCTCTGGCTAATTTTAGCTAACATTAAATATTTGTAAATTAATGTAAAACAAAATTATCAAATTCTTTGTTTTACTCTTTGTCTTAGTATATGATATTGATAAATAGGAATCAAGATGATGGAATATGGAATAATAGCATTTTTACACTAAGGTATTGTTAAAATTTTTAAACTACTTTATGAATTATATCATTTTCATTTTGATTCCTCAATTTACCTTTAACTTGATGACTGGTTGCTGTTACTACTGCCGTCTTCTGATACAAATCTGTAAAAAAGAAATGGCATTACTTTAGAGTTAGAAAACATTGTAATTTTATTTTTTGTTTTGTGTATAGTTGACGCACAATGTTATACTAGTTTTAGGTATACAGCTTAATTATTTGACAAGTTTATGCATTATGCTATATTCACCACAAGTGTACCTACCACGTGTCCAATTATAGCACTATTACAATGCCATTCGCTGTATTCTCTATGCTGTACCTTTTATTGCCTCGTCTTATTCATTTCATTACTAGAAACCTACATCTTCCTCTCCTTTTCATCCATTTTACCTAACCCTCCACCACACTCCCCTCTGACAACCAGCAATTTGTTCTCTACATTTATAGATCTGATTCTGCTTTCTGAGTGTTTATTCATTATTTTTTCCATTCATAAATGGAATCATATGGTTTTTGTCTGTCTCAGTCTGACTTATTTCATTTAGCATAATACTCTCCAGGCATTTTAAAAATTTTTGAGAAACCTCCATACTGTTTTCCACAATAGCTGCACCAATTTACATTCCCACCACCAGTGCACAAAATTTTTGTTTTGTTTCGTTTTCCTTCACATCTTTGCCAACACTTGTTATTTCTTGTTTTTTGGATTCTAGCCATTATGACAGGTGTAAGTTCATATCTCACTGTGGTTTTGAGTTGCATTTCCCTAATGATTAGTGATGTTGAGCATCTTTTCACGTGTCTGTTTCCTATTTGTATATCTTCTTTGGAAAAATGTCTATTCAGGTCCCTTGCCCAAATTTAAATCAGATTATTTATGGGGGTTTTTGGTGTTAAATTGTATAAATTCTTTATATACTTTAGATATTAACCCCTTATCTAACATAACATTTGCAAATCTCTTCTCACATGCAGATTTCCTTTTTGTTTTCTTCATGGCTTACTTCACTGTGCATAAGTTTATTTTGGTGTAGTCCTAATATTTTATTTTTGCTTTTATCTCTTTTGTCTGAGGAGACATATCTAGAAAAATGTTTCTACCACCAATGTCAAAGAAATTACTGCCTGTGTTTTCTTGTAGGATTTTTATTGTTTCAGGTCTCACATTTAGGTCTTTCATCCATTTTGAATTTATTTTTGTGTATGGTGTAAAGAAGTGGTCGTTTTATTTTATTTTATTTATTTTATTTTATATTATATTTTATTTATTTTATTTGCATGTAGCTGTCCAGTTTCCCCAGCATCATTTATTGAAGCGACTGTCTTTTTCTCATTGCATGTTCTTGCCTCCTTTGTCACAAATTAATTGACCATATAGTTTTGGGTCCATTTCTGGGTCTCTTCCATTGATTGATGTGTCTATTTTGGTGCCAGGACCATACTCTTTTGATTACTACAACTTTGTACTTATATCTGGAAATCTTGGATACCTCTAGCTTTGTTCTTTTTCAAGATTGCTGTGACTCTTTGGGGTCTTTTGTGGTTCTATAAAAACTTTAGGATTATTTGTTCTAGTTCTGCAAAAAATGCCACTGGTAGTTTGAGGGAGATTATATTTAATCTGTAGACAGTTTTAGGTAGTATGGATACTAACAATATAATTAATATTAACAATATTAATTCTTCCAATCCCTGAGCATGAAGTATCTTTCCATTTGTGTCATCTTCAATTTCTTTCATCAATGTCTTATCGTTTTCTGAGTAAAGGTCTCTTGCTTCATTGGTTAAGTTTATTCCTAGGTATTTTATTCTTTTTGTTCCAATTGTATATGGAATAGTTTTCTTGACTTCTCTGATACTTCATTGGGAGTGTATAGAACCACAACTGATTTCCGTGTATTAATTTTGTATATTTCAACATGCTGAATTCATTTATTAGTTCTAACAGTGGAGTCTTTACATTTTCCTATGCAAACTATCCTGTCATCTACAAATAGTGACAGTTTTACTTCTTCCTTACCAGTTTTTATTTCTTTCTGTTTCCTAATTGCTATGGCTAAGACTTTCATTACTATGTTGAAAAGAGTGGCAAGAGTAGACATACTTGTCTTGTTCCTGATCTGCAAGGAAGAGTTTTCTCTTTGAGAGAAACATCTTTAAGTATGATGTTAGCTATGGGTTTTTCAGATATGGTCTTTTTTATGTTGAGGTATGTTCCTCTTAAGTCCACGTTCTTGAGAGTTTTTTTGATGGAAGATTTATTTCATTACGTTATCTTTATTTGCACAAGTGAGAAACAGAGAGATTTTCCTTTAGCATAGAAAATGAGAGCCATTTATTTATCCTTACTTCCACATTCTCTTTTCCCTAAATATCCCTGACTAAGCAAAATTGTGACTTGTATGGTGATATGGTAAAAAAAAAAAAAAAGCTGTATCTAAGTGAAATGAGTTAGATAAAGAAAGACAACTAGCATATTATCTCACTTATGTGTGGGATCTAATATTTTTTAAGATTTTATTTATTCATTTGACAGAGAGGGAGAACACAAACAGGGGGGAACAGGCAGAGGGAGAAGCAGGCTCCCTGCCAAGCAGGGAGCCCAATGTGGGGCTCGATCCCAGGACCCTGGGATCATGACCTGAGCAGAAGGCAGACCCTCAACTGATGAGCCACTTAGGCACCCCTCTAAATTTTTTTAAAACAAAAATAAGCTCATAGATACAGAGAATAAGTTGATGGTTACCAGAGGTGGGGTTGTGGGGTGAGTGAAATTAATGAAGGAGGTCAAAGATACAAACTTCCAGTTATAAAACAATTAAGTAATGAGTATTTAATGTATAACATGGTCAGTATAATTAATACTAAAACACTGCATATTTGAAACTTGCTAAGACAATAGATTTTAAAAGTCCTCATCACAAGAAAATAAAATTTTGTAACTATCTATGGAGACAGATGATAACTAGACTTTTTGTGGTGCCCATTTTAAGTAGCTTAATTCTAATTTTAGAAACATATGTTAATTAAGTGTAAAATGGGCATTGTCCTATCTGTATTCTCCCTTTGTATCATATGAGGGTTTTTTTTTTAACATTTTTCTCACCTTCTACATATTCTATTCACAAAATTTGTTTCCTTATCTCTATTAATCTCCATAGTACAACTGAATGTGAATGCAAAAAAAAAAAAAAAATGAGGTTGCTTAGGTGGTAGACAGAGCCTGCTGATGCAATTGCACCCAGCATGGCTTTCAGTTTGAAAGGCACTGTGAATTTACTAATTAATTTCAGTTATTTCTGGACGTATAAGAACAAGAAAGATAACTTCTACATGAAATCTGAAAAAAAATAGTATATATCAAGACTCAATATTTCTAAATAGTAACCCAATTCATCCAAGATCCAAACTCATCACTGTTAAGTCCTGCTTACAATATTCTGAATTACATTTTAGTTCTTCATCAATTGGATTTTAATATTAATTTTAAAAATAATAAATTTACTTACTCTCCACTTATTGTTCCCTCTCTGTTCCAAAATCTTATTTTATCCCATTTAAGAGCGATGATGGCAGTTAAAATAAGGATGGGTAGAAAAATGTAGAAACTGATCAAGAGGCCATTTTTTTGAGGAGCAGCATATCGTTTTCTAAGAAAGCTTTCACCTTTAGCTGAAAACATGAAAGTACATTTTAAATTCATCAAAAATGATATTCAAGCTTATTAGTTTAACTTGAAATGTAAAAATTTGTGATTCAAATAATACAGTCATAGAATAAACTTATGTTTTAAAAAGTTTTCAAAAAATAAACAAAAATTTTTTAAAATCTAAAAAATTAAAAATGTTCCAATATTCTGTGACTATACCCCAAAGAACATTATATATTTGTCAACTCGATATATAATTAATATAAATTTATAATCATTATATGTATATTTAATCTTTATGTGTTATATTCTATTTTTCTATTATATTCCCTTTTATGAACTGCTACTTAAACTATATTAAACTGATATTATTCTTTAATCAGTTTTTCATTTAAAAAATAGAGTAGGTGTAAAAGAGGGACTCTAGGGTGGGAGGAAGATGACAGAGGAGTAGGGGACCCGAGTTTCATCTGGTCCCAGGAATTCAGTTAGTTAGCTATCAAATCATTCTGAACACCTGTAAAATCAACCAGAGATCTAAGAAAAGAATTGCTGCAATTCTACAAATAGAAAAAGGGAGCACTTTCTGCAAGGTAGGAGGTGCAGAGAAGTGAATCCCAGGCATTATACTGGGAGAGAAGCTGCAGGAGGTGGGATCCTCAATCAGCTGGCTGCCAGAAAGTGATATAGCAGTGGTGTGCAAAATCAGAACTTTAACAAGTCTGCACCAGTGAGGAACATCCTTCCTGAAAGGTGCTCAGGTGGCAAAGCAGAACACAATCCTAGGTGGGACAGTATGGTCTCAGGATCCCTGGGTTCACAGAAAGAACAGGGATTTTAAGTGCAGCAGAGTTCCCTGCATCAACACTGGAAGCTGGCTGCAATTAGCAAGCCCAGGCAGGAGTGGGCTTTCACGTCAGTGTTGCCATAAACCTTGAACTGCAGCATGATCAGGTGACTGCAATCCAAGCAGGGACATGGCAAGTAGCAGAACCATGGTGAGACCCTCTCTGCACCACAGGAGCATGGAGGGTGCTCAGGTGGCATGGATCCTTTAGGCAAAGAGATCCCAAAAGTAAATTGAAGAGAAAGGAACAGAGACAATATACAGAAACAGTGACTTTACAGGTAATACAAATGGCACTAAATTCATATCTTTCAACTTTACTCTGAATGTAAATGGGCTAAATGTTCCAATCCAAAGACATAGGGTATCAGATTAGATAAAATAGCAAGATCCATCAATATGGTGTCTAAAAGACACTCATTTAGACTCAAAGACACCTCCAGATTGACAGTGAGGGGTTGGAGAACCATTTATTATGCTAATGGACATCAAAAGAAAGCTGGGGTGGCAATCCTTATATCAGAAAAATTATATTTTAAACCAAAGACTGAAATAAGAGATGAAGAGGGACACGATATCATACTTAAAGAGTTTATCCAACAAGAAGATCTAACAATTATAAATATTTATGCCCCATAACTTGGCAGCAGCCAATTATACAAACCAATTAATAACAAAATTAAAGAAACACATTGATAATAATAAAATAATAGTAGGGGACTTTAACTCCCCACTCACAGCAAAGGGCAGACCATCCAAGCAGAGATTAACAAGGAAACAAGGGCGTGGGATGACATACCAGAGCAGATGGACTTCACATATATATTCAGAGTATTCCATCCTGAAGCTACAGAATATACATTCTTCGCAAATGCACATGGAACTTTCTCCAGAATAGGCACAAACTGTGTCTTTTTCAGACGCAAACTGTCTCCAGACACAACTTTATCCAGACACAAACTGTGTCACAAATCAGGTCTCAACCAGTACCAAAAGACTAAGATTATTCCTTGAATGTTTTCAGACTACAAGTCTTTGAAACGTGAACTCAATCACAAGAGGAAAGGTGGAAAGAACTCAAATACACGGTGTCTAAAGAGCATCCAAATAAAGAATGAATGGGTCAACCAGGAAGTTAAAGAAGAATTTTTAAAAATTCATGGAAACAAGTGAAAATGAAAACACAACTGTTCCAAACCTTGGGATGCAGCAAAGGCAGTCTTCAGAGGGAAGTATATAACAATGCAAGCCTTTCTCAAGGTCTCAAATACACAAGCTAACTTTACACCTAATGGAGTTGGAGGAAGAGCAGCAAATAAAGCCTAAACCCAGCAGGAGAAGAGAATTAGTAAAGATTAGAGCAGAAATTCATGAACTAGAAACCAATAGAACAGTAGAACAGATCAATGAAACCAAGAGCTGGTTAATTGAAAGAATTAATAAAATTGATAAACCCCTGGCCAGACTTATCAAAAAGAAAAGAGAAAGAACCCAAATAAGTAAAATCATAAGTAAAAGGGGAGAGATCACAACCAACAACAAAGAAATACAAACAATTATAAGAATATATAATGAGCAACTATACGTCAACAAATTAGACAATCTGGAAGAGATGAATGCATTCCTAGAGATGTATGAACTACCAAAACTGAACCAGGAAGAAATACAAAACCTGAATAGACCCATAACCAGCAAGGAAATTGAAGCAGTAATCAAAAATCGCAACACACACACACACACACACACACACACACACAACACCCCCCCACACACAAAACAAAACAAAACAAACAAACAAACAAACAAAGCCAAAACTAGAGTCCAGGGCCAGAAGGCTTCAGAGGAATATTCTACCAAACATTTAAGGAAAAATTAATACCTAGTCTTCTAAACCTGTTTCAAAAAATAGAAATGGAAGGAAAGATTCTAAACTCTATGAGGCCGGCATTACTTTGATCCCAAAACCAGACAAAGGCCCCACCAAAAAGGAGAATTACAGATCAATATTCTTAATGAATATGGATGCAAAAATTTTCACCAAAATACTAGCCAATAGGATCCAACAGTACATTAAAAGGATTATTCACCATGACTAAGTGGAATTTATTCCTTGGCTTCAAGGGTGGTCCAACAGCTGCAAATCAATCAACATGACACTCCACATTAATAAAAGAAAGGACAAGAACTATATGATCCTCTCAATAGATGCAGAAAAAGCATTTGACAAATTACAGCATCCATTCTTGATTAAAAGTCTGCACAGTGTAGGTGGAGAAGGAATATATCATAAAAGCCATATATGAAAAGCACATGGCAGGGGTGCCTGGGTGTCTCAGTCGTTAAGCGTGTGCCTTTTGCTCAGGGCATGATCCCGGCATTCTGGGATCGAGCCCCACATCAGGCTCCTTCGCTGGAAGCCTGCTTCTTCCTCTCCCACTCCCCCTGCTTGTGTTCCCTCTCTCACTGGCTGTCTCTATCTCTGTCAAATAAATAAATAAATAAATTTTTAAAAAAGGGAAGAAAAGCACAAGGCAAATAACATTCTCACAGAGAAAACTGAGAGCTTTTACCCTAAGGTCAGGAACACAACAGGGATGTCCACTCTCACCACTGTTGTTCAACATAGTAATAGAAATGCTAGCCTCAGCAGACAGCAAAAAGAAATAAAAGGCATCAAATAAGCAAAAAAGAAAACAAACACTCAGTCTTCACAGATGACATGATACTCTGTGTGAAAAAACCAAAAGGCTCCAACTGAAAATTGTTAGAATTCATACAGGAATTTGGCAAAGTGACAAGATATAAAATCGATGCACAGAAATCAGTTGCATTTCTATACACAAACAATGAGACAGAAGAAAGAGAAGTTAAGGACTAGATCCCGTTTACAATTGCACCGAAAACCATAAGATACCTAGGAATAAACCTTACCAAAGAGGCAAAGGATCTGTACTCAGAAAACTTTAGAACACTCATGAAAGAAATTGAGGAAGACAAAAGAAATGGAAAAATATTTCATGCTCAAGGATTGGTAAAACAAATAATTGTTGAAATCTATGCCACCTAGAGCAATCAACACATTCAGTGCAATCCTTATCAAAATACCATTAACATTTTTCTCAGAGAGGGAAAAAATAATCTTAAAATTTGTATGGAAACAGAAAAGACCCCAAATAGCCAAAAGAAAATTGAAAAAGAAAACCACAGCTGGTGGCATCACAATTCCAGATTTCAAGCTATGTTAAAAAGCTGTAATCATCAAGATGGTATGGTACTGGCACAAAAACAGACATATAGACCAATGGAACAGAATACAGAACCAAGAAATGGACCTTCACCTCTATGCTCAACTAATGTTTGACAAAGCAGGAAAGACTATCCAATGGAAAAAAGACAGTCTCTGCAATAAATGGTGTTGGGAAAATTGGAAGGCCACATGCAGAAGAATAAAACTGGACCATTTCCTTACACCGTACAGAAAAATAGACTCAACATGGATGAAAGATGTAAATGGGAGACAGTAATCCATCAAAATCCTAGAAGAGAACACAGGCAGCAACCTCTTTGACCTTGGCTACAGCAACATCTGGGTAGACATGACTCCAAAGGCAAGGGAAACAAAGGCAAAAATGAGCCATTGGGACTTCGTCGAGATAAAAAGCTTTTGCACAGCATAGGAAACATTCAGCAAAACCCAAAGACAACCTACAGAATGGGAGAAGAATTTTGTAATATTTTATCAGATAAATGGTTAATATCCAAAATCTATCAAGAACTTATCAAACTCAATACCCCAAAAGCAAATAATCCAGTCAAGAAATGGGCAGAAGACATGAACAGACATTTCTCCAAAGAAGACATACAAGTGGCCAACATACACATGAAACAATGTTCAACATCACTCAACATCAGGGAAATACAAATCAAAATCCCAGTGAGATATTATCTCATGCCAGTCAGAACAGCTGACTCTATTAAACTCTGGTTCTCTTTTAAAGGCCAAAGCAATATTCTCCAATGTAAAATCAGTCACATTACCTCACAGACTTATCTTGCTTGTTTAAAAGAGACTTCCCACTGACATCAAACACTTACTCTGTACTTCCTCCTGATTCAATTGTCCTCTTATACCCTGTTACAGAAGCCCAGGATGGAAAATCCTAGAGCACACCATTTTACACAGGGTAAATTGCAGTCTTGAAAGCTTTGGGATTTTTATCTGCCTCTGCCTGACACAGGATTTTGAAGTGATCACTGGATGACTAGAATGGAATTTGCCATCAATGAATACTCAGGGGTACTATTACGAGTTTTCCATTTCAATGAATTTCCTGTTATTAATCTCCGTCATTTAGCAATTTAATAAGTAGACAATAAAACCAGCAGCCTCCAAATAGAGACAGAGTTCCAAACCTTTGGCAATTAGCAGGACATCAGTTTGTTCTGCCACTGTACTAACCACTGCAACATCCACCAGAGAGTCGAAGTCCACTGACAAATGAAACCTCACCCATGAATCCTAAATGAACTGCTATCAATCCACGGGCTCCCAGAATGCCCAGCAGGCGGCCTGGAACTCAATAAGCTTCCAGAAATATCTGACTCAACACCTCATTTGTCTTTTCTGCTGTTTCAGGAAAATTCAAAGCAAGAAATTACAATCCGTTCTTAACAGATTGGCCACATAAGATAACTTCTTTACATAAGGCAAAAATATCAAGATGTTTGTACCAGTGGGTTTTCAATCTCCCAAAAGCAGCTGTGACTACCTAAAGCAAAAACAATAGTAATGCATTGTGGAACTGATAACATGCAGGAATAAAACATACAAAAGACTGGAAGGAAGAAGACGGAAGTTGGAAAGATTCCTATATTATGCAGGCAGTGGTATAACATTATTTGACGATGTACTGTACTAAAGATGTATTCTCTAAATGCTTGACAAACAGTTAAAATAAAGTGACATGGCTAATAAGGTAATACTGGAGATGAAATAAGACATTTTCTTTAAAAGCTCAGTGATAGGCTGGTCGGTGAAGGGTATTAAGGATGGCACGTATGGCATGGTGCGCTGGGTGTTATACACAAGTAATGAATCATAGAACAGCACATCAAAAACTAGGGAGGTACTGTATGGTGATTAACATAATAAAAAATACTATAAAAAATAATCTAAAAAAGCTCAGTGAATCCAAATGATAAATAGAAACATAAAAGAAAATGAGAATAGAAAACAAATCGCAAAATGGTAGTTTTATTTATTTTTTTAATGATTTTTTATTATATTATGTTAGTCACCATACAGTACATCCCCGGTTTCCAATGTAAAGTTCGATGATTCATTAGTGCACCATGCAATACGTGCCCCCCTTACTACCCATCACCGGTCTATCCATTCCCCCAACCCTCTCCCCTCTGAGGCCCTCAGTTTGTTTCTCATAGTCCATAGTCTCTCATGTTTCATTCAAAATGGTAGTTTTAAACCAAACCCCATCGATAATCACATTAAATGTATATGGTCTACCTTGTTCCCCAAATAGATAAAGAACTCTTACAACTCAATAAAAAGACAACCCAACTTAAGAATAGGCAAAGGACTCTAACAGACATTGTTCCAAAGAAGATAGACAAATGGCCAGTAAACCCATGAAAAACTTCAACATTAGTAGCCTTCAGGGAAATGCAAAGCAAAGCCACAAGATACCACTTCACATGCTCTAGGATAACTGTAATCAAAAAGACAGAAAATGACAAGTGTCAGAAAGGATGTGGAGAAATTAGAACCCTCAATAATTATTGGTAGGAAGATAAAATGAGGAAGGCATTTTGGCAAAAAAAAAAAAAATGGCAGCTCTTCAAAATGTTAAAGACACAAGTTATCGTAATCCAGCAGAGCCACTCCTATACTGAAAAGAGAGCTGAAAACATATGTTAGGAGCGCCTGGGTGGCTCAGTCTGTTCAGCATCAGACTCTTGATTTTGGCTCAGGTCATGACCTCAGGGTTGTGAGATCCAGTCCCACATCAGGCTCTGCACTGAGTGTGGAGCGTGCTTAAGATTCTTTCCCATACAGCCACTCTGGAAAACAGTATGGAGGTTCGTCAGAAAGTTAAAAATAGACCTACCCTACAACCCAGCAATTGCACTACTAGGTATTTACCCAGAGGATACAAATATACTGATCCGAAGGAGCACCTGCACCCCAATGTTTACAGCAGCAATGTCCACAATAGCCAAACTATGGAGAGAGCCCAGATGTCCATCAACAAATGGATGCATAAAGATGTGGTACAGGGTGCTTGGGTGGCTCCGTCGGTTAGGTGTCTGCCTTGGGTTCAGGTCATGATCCCAGGGTCTGGCGCGGGGATGAAGCCCCACATCAGGCTCCCTGCTCAGCAGGGAGTCTGCTTCTCCTTCTCCCTCTGCCCCTCCCTCCACTCGTTCTCTCTCTCTTTTAAATAAACAAATGAAATCTTCAGAAAATAAAATTTAAAAAAATATGTGGTATAGATATGCAATGGAATGTTATTCAGTCATGAAAGAAAATGAAATTTCACCATTTGCAATGACGTGGATGGAACTAGAGGGTATTAGGCTAAGTGAAATAAGTCAATCACAGAAAGACAATTCTATGAGTTCACTCATATGTGGAATTCAAGAAACAAAACAGAAGATCATAGAGGAAGGAAAGGAAAAATAAAATAACATGAAATCAGAGAGGGAGACAAACCAAAGAAACTTTTAACTATAGGAAGCAAACCGAAGGTTGCTGGAGGGGAGGTCAGTGGGGGGATGGGGTAACTGGCGATGGGCATTAAGGAGGGTACTTGATGGAATGAGCACTGGGTGTTGTATGCAACTGATGAATCACTAAACTCTACCTCTGAAACTAATATTACACTATATGTTCATTAATTGATAAACTATAAATATAATATAAATTAATTTATAAAATAAATAAAATAAAATTTAAAAATAAAAATAATTAAAAAAAAGATTCTTCCTTACCCTCTCTCTCAGCCTCTCCCCCCCGACTCACACTCTCTCTCTCAAAGAAAAAGGAAAGTATATGTCCACACAAAAATTTGTACATATTCGTGGCAGCATAATTCATACGATCCAAAAAGTGGAAAAAACCAACAAGTCTATCCATTGACAAATGGTTAAACCAAAGTGGCATGTCCATAAAGTGGGATACTGTTCAGTAATACAAAGGAATGAGATAGCGACACATGATACAACATGTATCCACCTCTGCAGTGAAGATGAAGAGACTGTGAGGTTTGATGATATTGAGGAGAAAACGATATGGAGGCAGCAAGTGTCCCAGGCCCTGGCGGAGTTCCATCGTTGCAGAAGAGTAAACATACGGCAGACTATAGCCATGATAGATGTTACATGCTCCAAATCATGAAAAACAGTCTCGCATTTATGAATGGAGAAAAAGGAATTCAGATATGGAGGGGAAGGTAAAAGAAAGGAGGAAGAGGGAGATGTTGATGATTTCATGGGGAGTAGCCAGCCAGAATGCCTTGGAATACACTCAACAGAATCTACGAAATGGTCTATGTACATCTCATCAAATTTCTCTCTGTAAACAAACACCTATAGTGTTTATAGTTACAGATGTGTTTATATAGTTACAGATGTATTAAAAAAAAATCTCCAGTCAAGAACCTAACTTTCCAGTACAGGAAGAGTGAAGTAAAAAGAGCAAACTAGGGGCGCCTGGTAGCGCAGTCATTAGGCATCTGTCTTCAGCTCAGGGCCTGATCCCGGCATTCCGGGATCGAGTCCCACATCGGGCTCCTTCACTGGGAGCTCTGGTTTCCCAGTGAAGGAGCCTGCTTCTTCCTCTCCCACTCCCCCTGCTTGTGTTCCCTCTCTCGCCGGCTGTCTATGTCTGTCAAATAAATAAATAAATAATCTTAAAAAAAAGAGCAAACTAACGTTAAAACAAGCATAAGGGGGCGAAAACAAGCATAAGGAAGGAAATAACAGAGTAAACATAAGTGAAATAGTATAAAACAAAAGAGATGAGCAAACAAAACCAAAAGTTGGTTCTTTGTAAAAAACAACAAAAATGACAAACCTTTCACTAGACTGACCAAGAAGGAAGAGAGAGAACGTTAAAATGATTAAATTTTGGAATGGGAGCATTACTGCCCACCTTACAAAAATAAAAAGGATTATAAGGGAATGTTATGAACAGCCAGCAAAGTAGGTCACCTCTATGAAATGGACATATTTCTAAGAAGACACAAACTACCAAACCTGACTCAAGTGGAAACAGATAATCTGAACAGACCTGTAACAAGGGAAAAGATCAAGTGAGCAATAAAAAGAGTATATCCCAGGCTTGGAGCTACCCGGCCAGCGGCCTCACCTGACCCTCAGCACCATGGCTGCGGTGACGGCGACAGGGATGGCCTGGCTCTCATGGGCCCAGGGCGCTAGGCCGGCCTCCCGCAGGCGGTGGCACCAGGGGGCGGCCCGGGCGCAGGTGGCGGGTCCCCATGGGGCTGCTGGGCCACGGCGCGCCTGGAGGGCCGGGAGGTGTTGGAGTACCTGAGGAAGACGCGCTGGGTGACCAGCCCGCACAACTCCTTGCAGGCCTCGGTTGATGTGAGCACCTGCCCTTGAGCTTCATCTCGCGGAGCACCTCGAGATCTTCACGCCCTCCCTCCCTCCACCCCCACTGGGCAGTGGCAGCGGTGGCCATGGCTGGGCGCCCCAGAGCGTTCCAGGCCAGCCCAGGCCCGATGCCAGCCGCGACTTCTACCTGCGCTGCCCCGGTGAGAACGGATGTTTGCCCTGTTGGTGGACGCCGTGTTCCAGAGGCGCAGGGCACCACCGGATAACGGCCGCGCGTGTGCACCTCCAGGTTCCCGAGCGCAAATCTCAGGATCCCGTTCACTGCCCCGTCCGGTGAGAAGACGGAGAAGTAGGAGGCTCCCAGGTCCCGGGTGAAGCCTGTGCAGGCCCACATCTTGGCCCTGACCATCCACATTCCAAACGCCATGGCCCCCTTCCCTCATCAGCCCCCATCCTTCCCCCACCAGAACCCAGTGCTGCCAACTCCTGCCCATCCAGCCCCCGGGGAGCAGGGTGATACCAGCTGACCTCAAGTGAATGGCCGACAACTGGCAGCCAGAAAATGAAAAGGAAGCTTCTGGTGGAGACAGCCCCAAGAAGGATTCAAAGCACCTTATTCCTATGCAGAATTCATAGGACAGAAAACTACGATGGCTCCTGAGAAGCAACTTACCCTAAATGGAATTTATACTCACATCGCTAAAAATTATCCATACTACAAGACAGCAGACAAGAGCTGGCCGAATCCAATTCACCACAATCTCTCTCTGAATCCTTATTTCATCATAATAACACGTTCCCAGGAAGAACCAGGCAAAAGGGCTCATTCTGGAGGATAGATCCTGCCTCTGAAAGCAAATTCATAGAGCAGGCTTTTAGGAAAAGATGGTCCATGGGCATGCCTTGCTTTAGAAACCCTCTGGGACCCCTCTTCTCCAGAAGTGGCCCAGCCTCTCCCAATCACGCTGGAGTGCTGTCTGCACTCGCCAGTGGTGCCCAGACCCCCAAGAGCCTGTCAAGGGAAGTTTCACTGGCCCCCCTGGAGCCTGAGCCCAGTGCCTCACAGCCTAAACTGGCCATCATCCAGGAGGCACGGTTTGCCCAGGGTGCACCAGGCTCCCCTCTGTCTCGTCAGCCTGTTTTAATGGCCGGGCAGTGGCAGCTGCCACCGACGATCGATCGATCCCATCACCTACACGGTCGCTGCTCCCGAGACCACCTCAACCTCCCAGCAGCCTGTAGTGCAGATGGCGCACGTCGCCCAACAGATCCCCGCAGTGTCTGTCACCAGTATGGCAGGCCTGGCCCCAGGAAGCACGTACACTGTTGCCATCCAGGCTCTGGTCACTCAGGCGGCCGTGCTGGCCCCTCCTAAGGCAGAGTTGCAAGACAATAGAGATCACAAAGAAGTAAAAGTGAAAGTGGAACCTATTCCTGCCATTAACCATGCCACAGCGGGCGCTGCCAGCCGGATCATTCAGGAGCCACAGACCACCCCTGTCCACACGGTCACCACAGTGCAGCAGGCACCCTAGGTCAGCACCAGCAACCAACAAAAACTGTCCCACGAAACGGGACTCACCTGATGCCAATCCCTGCCGCTGGCCGTAACCAGGTGAACAATGTGGCGAGTCCTCTGGACACGATGGCAACACGTGCATCGTTGTCGACCTCCCTGCCCACAAAGCGCCAGAACGGCGACAAGACAGAACAGCAGGAGCTGAAGAAGGTCCAGACGGAAGACGGCGGCGACAACATCATCATCACCCTGCGTGTGGCAGCCGGCAGGGAGAAAGGTGTCCAAAACCAGCGACTGCGACAGCTTTTCTTACTTTAATATTCAACTCCGTGGTGCCAAAAGGAGACACCACCTCCCACTGACACTCGGAGCACGTTGTCTCGGTGGGTAGAGGGTCCGGCCGCTGGACTTCACCTCAGCACTGAAAACACACAACTGAGGTGGCCTCAAAACTCCTAAAAGACAGAAGTCACACCTGAACAAAACCTCGGACAAAAAAACCTGGTTTGGCAGTGTCTCCCCATCCCCAGCTCAGCTTGTCACTCCACAGCAAGATGCTGGGACAGGCAGGGACAGTCCCCACCACCCTCCCAGGACCCTTGGGGCTGGCACGGGTAGATGAGACAGTAGTTCGTGGTTCACACATGCAATTAGAATATTTTGAGGTGTACTTTCTTTACAAAATAACGGGGTCTTTGACATCTGCAGGTTTTCTGTGTTACCAGATGCATCTAGGATGGACAGACAGACTGGACAGATGGACCCCCACGCTGGGCCCCAGGTTAACCATGACTGAAAGAACTGCTGGACTCGGGAATCTGCTCTTAACTGGGTCTCTTTCCTGCTACTTTTTGTTGGTTGTTCTTCTGTGTTGACTTTGCTCCTTTGTGTTGACTTCATAAAATAAAACAAGCCTCCTAAAAAATACTACTAATAATATATTTTTAAAGTATATCCCAGCAAGAAAAACGCAGACCCAGATGCCTTCACAGTGCATTACACTAAACACTTAAAGAATCAATTCCAATCCCACACAAACTCTTCTAAAAAGCAAAACAGAAGGTAATGCTTTCCATCTTAATGATTATGAATCCTGAGGACACTCATGATACTGCCCAAAACTAATTCTCCTAAAACTTCACAGTCTCTTCCTCTTTATTCCCCTTCCCTGACTTTCTCTCTTTGCTTGGGCATCTCATAAAGTCCCATTTCCAGACCTTTCCCTCTTCCCTTGATCGCTTAGCAGTACCTATATCTCCGGTAGTCATTTCAAAGATAAAGCTCTGGGGAAGTAGGTAAGCCATTTCTTTTTAAATCACTATCTCCTCTGACAGGGCTCTGTACATGATCATACAGGTGTGCACTGCCCAACCCCAGGAGAACTATTCACATCACACACCTACAGATGTGGATCCCCGTTCCGATTTTTCACCTAATGGTAGTAAAGCAACATTATTTCCCAAAAATCAGTAATTGCAACCATATCATAACCAATTGTAATTCATATAAAAGTGCCACAATGACCCTGATTTTGATATTCCTAGTGAGTGAGGGCTAAGAAGGAAACTAATGATCTCTTAATGGAAAAAATTTGATGCTCTATACTCAAGACATATGATCATTATGAAACAAGCCAAATCTAACTTATCCTTTTCACACGAAATCTCTCTTTCTGACCTTCCCCTCTATAATTGTTTCCAACAATCACGTAGATTTTAAATCTCAGGCTAACTCACTCACCCCTCCGATCTATTATTCTACATAGCAGAGTAAAATTCATCTGCCCCTGGGACATAATAACTGGCACAAGAAAGGGGTTGGTGACATTTGCTGACTGCAGATAGGATGGGTACCATGTACACAGTGGAAGCTTGAGGACAGCCTCTTGGGCTGACCAGCTTCCCGTAAACGCAAGGATTTTTTACTTTTGCTCCAGGAATCTATGTGAAAGCAACATGTACAAATTCTAGAACCATCTTTCAACTGTCTGTCATTTCATGTTGAGCCTTTTTGAATCAAAGACATCATTCTCAGGGTTCTTTTTTTCATTTTTCTTCTGGAATTCACCTTTAAATACTACACATTGCTCTCCTGAGTGTGACTAAGCTTTGGGATTCTCCGCCTCCTGGATACGTTCTGTGTGCATAGCTTGGTTCATTGGCCACATTGATTCATTTACATAAGTTAATCACATTGTAACCACAACAGTTTTCAGAAGGTTCACTGGAATATCCAACATGCCTTTGTTAACTACTTATCCTTACCACAGAGAAACATTTAGCAATAGAGTAATCAGTGAGACAAGACTTATCATGGCTCTCTAGAGACAACCTCTGGTCTTTATGTGATATTGGCATGAGCAAGAGGACCATTAAAAAGTTGAATTCTCCTCTGGGTCATCTTAAGAAGTGGTCCATATGGACCTGTAATTTGTCCAAAGTAACCAAACTCTAGGCTTCTTCCTTTCCTGAACTTTGTGCATGTTTGGATTACAAACACCTAACCTCTTGCGTGTCATTGGACCCAGCAGAGCAGAAGCAAATTAATACCCTACCACCCTATTCCTTTGTGCACAGCTCCCTTCATTATGAAGAGAAAACACAGTGTGCACAGAGAATTTTTAATCTATGTTACAGCTGAATACTTCACCAGGGCCCTGGAAGGGTAGTTCGTCCATACAGTTCACTTACTCTCTTCATTTCCAACTGAAAAGGTCTGTCATCTGAGGTCTAATTAGGGAGGAGATTCAAGATAATAAATTCTTATCATCTCAGAAATTTGGAGCTAGAAGAACCCATAGTACCTGTATTGTCCATTCATTTTGCAGGAGAGAAAGCAGATGCTGCAGAAAGATACACAACTTGTTTATGGTCACACAGAAAGTGTGTGACCGAGCCCGGTCTAGACTCTGGTCTCCCGGAACAGTGTTCTCCAAACAAAAACTGGAAGAGCATCTGCTACCTGAAGACACATCAGGAAAAGAATCAAGAGATTGCTTTCATTTAGCATAATCTCCTCCAGTCCCGTCCATGTTGCTGCAAATGTTGGGTAATCGTTCTTTCTGATGGCTGAGTAATATTCCACAGTATATATAGACCACATCTTCTTAAGTGAAATAAGTCAAGCAGAGAAAGACAATTATCATACGGTTTCACTCATTTATGGAACATAAGAAGTAGGAAGATTGGTAGAAGAAGAAAGAGAAGAAGAAAGGCGGGTAAACAGAAGGGGGAATGAACCGTGAGAGACTATGGACTCTGGGAAACAAACTGAGGGTTTCAGAGGGGAGAGGGGTGGGGGAATGGGATAGGCTGGTGATGGGTATTAAGGAGGGCACGTATTGCATGGGCCACTGGGTATTATATGCAAGTAATGAATCATGGAACTTTACATCAAAAACTAGGGAGGTACTGTATGGTGACTAACATAACATAATAAAAAATAGTATTATTTATAAATGGACGGCACTGGAGGAGATAATGCTAAGTGAAATAAGTCAAGCAGAGAAAGACAATTATCATATGGTTTCTCTCATCTATGGAACATAAGAACTAGGAAGATCGGTAGGAGAAGAAAGGGATAAAGAAAGGGGGGGTAATCAGAAGGGGGAATAAAGCATGAGAGGCTATGGACTCTGAGAAACAAACTGAGGGCTTCAGAGGGGAGGCGGGTGGGGGAATGGAATAGGCTGGTGATGGGTAGTAAAGAGGGCACGTATTGCATGGTGCACTGGGTGTTATATGCAACTAATGAATCATCGAACTTTACATCAAAAACCAGGGATGCACTGTATGGTGATTAACATAATAAAAATATTATTATAAAAAAAAGAAAAAAAAATTTCTCACTTGGCTACATCTAGTTACAAGAGAGTCTGGAGAAGGAAAATGTGCTTTGTTTTACTAATTTAAAATGACTTTGTAAAAATAATCCAATGTGCTTTGTTCCTTATTTTTTCTTTTTATAATAAAAAATTTCAAACATAACAAACAAACAAAAAAATGACCAGAGGGACACCTGGCTGGCTCAGTCAGTCGGGTATATGGCTGTTGATCTCAGGGACATGAGTTTGGGTCCCACAACGGGAACAGAGTTTTCTTGAAGAACAAAACAAAAGTACATACAAATGACCAAAGTCACTTAGGCTCTAACAATTGAGCTGGTCAGTGGTGGGATGGATGCTCTCACCTGTTCATTCAGCCACTGGGCCCTGAGGACTCAGTGCCAATGCCGCTAAGCCAACCAGGTCCTCCCTCGAGGAGCTCAGGGTCTAGAGGGGAAGATGGACAAAACATGAAAGAAAAACGTGAATGAAAAGAGCAATTGTTCCATAGAAAAAGAGCAAAGTGCGACAACTGGGTCCTGAACTCCCACCAGGTGAGGGGTCCGAAAAGGCTGTGCTGAGGCCACAGTGAGATTTCCTGCAGAGGAGAAGGAGGAGCCAGCCCTGCACCAATCCCAGTCTACGTAGCCCGGCAGAGGGCACCGTGGTGCAGAAGACTGTTGGAGGCAGAGCTTGACGTTGCCGGAGTGGAGGTTAGACAGGAGGCAAGGGTGGCTGGAGGATGCTGAGGAGGAGAATGGGGGTGGGGTGTCAGAGGGGCAGGGCCAGGGCAGCTGAACAGTCACAGTGCCCTGCTCCTCCTGCTGTGAGACCCCATTTGCCCCACACTCAGTGCCTTAACCTAGAAACCCTTACTGTCTCACAGTCTAAGGGAACCAGGAAGAAAGAAGTGCTCAGCTGGGTGCTCCTGCCAGAGCCTCTCAGGAGGTTGGGGCTGTTGTCAATTACAAAACATGATCTACTTCACTTAAAACCTCAGCTCACTCAGTGGTGTTGGTAGGATTCAGTCCCCATCGAAGGCCTGAGTTCTCCTCTGTCTCCTGTCCCTCAGGGCCAGGCCACACGCATGTGTCTATGTCATGGTTCCACGGATGGGCTTGTTCCCTTCTGGGCATCTGAGCGAGGACAGGGGTCAGAGTGATTCACAGATAGGCACTGAGCTACTAGAACCAAATCTCAGAAGGGGCTTTCGATCAAGCTGCCATCTTTTGTGTGATGGAAGTAAACCACTAAGTACAGGCTACACTTAACGGGAGGGTTTACACAAGGAGTGTACACTTGAGATGGGGATCACAGGGAGCCACTAGGGAGAGAAGGGGAAGTCCCCAGGAGGGCCCGTGCCTTGCCCAGAATCACAGACTAGTAAGAAGGCAGAACCAGGCCTGAACCCAGTTCTCCGAGTGTCCTCAAAGGTGGGGCCATGGCTGAACCTAGCTACTCACTGGGAGCTCGGGAAGAGGTGGTGTTCTGGAACTGGCTGTAGACCTGGAGATGGTATGGGGGTGGGAAGAAGCATCGACATCCCAGGCAGGAGGCATCCCAGCACATACCTGTCTGAGGAGGAGCCCAGGCCAGGGCAACCCACTGACGGCACCCCTGCCCACATGACACCCAGAGGAAAGGAGGGATGGCTCGTGACACACGACTGGCAGCGTCTAGGGGTAAGGGTGGGCTCAGCCCCTCTAAGCCAAGGTTCCAATAGCTTCTGCAGGGTTTGCCTTGGAAATTAGAAAGCCTACGATTTGGGAAAGCTATTTCCCATCCACCCCTAGGTGGGACTGGGCCTGCACAATAGGAGTACTGGGGCACACACATGTGCACAGACACACACACAACACTAGGGACTGTGGGTGGGATCGGAGGAGCTACAGACTCAGAGAAGGTGAGAAAGGAAGAAAATGTGGTGGCAGGTATTCCCTACGTGCGACACCACTCCCCCAATTTCTTAGATGGTATCCCACCTATGCCTGTGGACTTCTGCAAGAAGTACACGCTGGAATAATCCCTATTGCACAGGCAAGTCACATACGATCCCTGACAGGTACAACGGCTTCTCCGGGGTCCAAAACAGGGAAGATGGAGAGTTGCATCAGAGCCCAGGGGTGTTTCCAAGCTGGGGCCCTGGCTGCACCCAGACCTTCCCTGGGGCCTGTGGAGAGGGTTGTGTTGGTGTCACTGGGTACGCATGTGGCATGGCATGCAGAAAGGGGATGAGCAGTCGGCAGCCCAGAGCACTGTCTGTGCAGGTTCTAGTCCAGGTGTGGACTCAGGGAGGGGATCCCAGGAAGTGAAGTCACTTCCCTGATAACCGACCCCAACAGAACTTGGAACCCCGGTCACCAGGCACTCACATTCTAGTGCAGTCCCCCATCAGGCTCACTTGGCCAGAGACATTCGATAGTGAAAGATGTTCTCATGCTGCGTGCCCATTTTCCGGGGCTCTGGCTTCCAGAATCCCCGGGGTGAGGGACGTTTCACATGCTGCAGACACTGGCTCAACCCGCGCCCCCGACACTGCAGGGCCTTTGCCAGGAGGTGCCGGAAGGTAATACCGAGCGACCTAGGCCACGCCAGGCCACCTCTCCGAGCCACCCCTGGGCAGCCCCATTCCCCCAGTTTCAGGGAAAGAGGGGTATGTGGGGGAGGTCCCGCCCTGGGCTGGAGGAGGTTGCAGGGCAGTGGATACCCTGGTGATGCCTTCATGTTCACACCGATGCCACGGGAGGGTGGGGGGGGCAGGGTGGAAAGAAGATTCCCGAGGTGCCTCTCACCAGGGCCAGAGTGAATCCAAGGCCCTCGAGCTGTGTCACTTTTCTCTCCATGGTGGAGCTGCGTGCATCCTGGGGTGTGGTGTGTCTGCAAGGGAGTCCCCTGGGGCTGGGGACCAGCCAAGGCAGCCAGACAGACCTCTGAGGCCTCCCGCCTGGCTGCCGGGCACTGTCTTTACAGAGCTCCACACAGGAGACGGGGCAGGAGCTGAACGATGGGATCCCCTGCCCCACCTCCTTGAAGGACAGGAAGGAGTCCCCTACTGCCAACAAAGTTCAGCGCTGGCTCAGGGTGAGTGGAGGTGCCGGAGGGACCCAGCACCCAGGGCACCGATGCGGCACAAAGGGACCCAGATCCCAGAAACCAGCCTCTGGGCTCCTCGGGGCTCCGTCCTAGACTCCTGCTCCCATGTGAACCCGGATCCCCATCCCCTCCCCAAACCAGCCCTCAGGGCCCTGCCACGGCCTTGGCCCGATGCACAGTCCCTATCCACATATCTGTACGAATATCAGAAAAGCGACCTTAAACCACCTCTCATCCCTTGCTCGAGATCCTGGTGAGTTGGGAGACTTTTCCCCAAAGGGGCATGGGGCTCACGGTACTATGCCTATTGCTCTGCCCTTTGGTTGTAAAGGAGCACATCCCTGGGGCCCCTCCAGGGTGCGGAGCAGACGCCTCCTTGTGCTGCACAACATTCCAGAAGGCCCATCAGTTACCGCAGCCATTGAGCCCTTCACAGATGCAGGACGTTCATGTGATTCCCTTCTGTTGCCAACTCACAGTGCTGCACGGAACATCCTACGTACCCTAAAATGCTGAGCACCCCCACCCATGAAACAGTCTCTGTGTTCTCAAGCGTGGGATACATCGTCAGAAATCACAGGGACGATGCCCTTAGTGCAGGGAGAGGCTGTCAATACTCAGCTAACGATCTGACCTGAGATACCAACGTCCATTCACACACCCCCCACCTCACATCCTCCTATTGTTGCCATTCTCCCTTTTCCCTAAAAGGATTGCATGAGGTATTTTTTTGAGACACAGACAGAGATAGAGACAGAGACAGAGACGGGGGTGGGAGACACAGAGGCAGAGACAGGATCCTCAAGCAGACCCCGCCCTAAGTGCGAAGCCTGAGGATGGACTCGATCTCAGGACGCGCGCATCATGACCTCAGCCGAAACCAAGAGGCGGACCCCGAACCCATGGAACCAGCCAGGCACCTTGCTCCTTTTGTCTACTGTGGGCCCTCCTGTCCCACCTCTTTGCCTACGTCACCGAGAGCCTGGGGGTTTGCTCTGGGCTCCAACCCCCAACCCTCCTGGTGACTGCAGTGAAGACCGCATGTCTCCCCTGTCCCACCTCAGGCTAGAAAGGCCTCAACCGGGAAGAGCAATGGGACCTGCGTGGTGTGGCCCCAACGGGCAGAGCTGCTGAAGAAGCGAGTAGAATACCTGCTGCCCGCCTTCCTAGCCAGAGACCTCAGCTACGTCTCCACGTTCCTGGCCACATACAGAGCTTTTGCTACCACCCAGGAGGTGCTGGACCAGCTGTTGACAAGGTGAGCACCCTGCCCCTCCACAGCCCTGTGGGATTTGCCCACCTCGTGCTTGGGAGTCTGGGGAATGCCACCCAACTTCCCGGAGCCTCAGTTGGCTCCTCGGACTGGGGCAGAGTTATTACAGGGACTCAGTGGGGTCCTGTAGGCTAAGGACACCTGGGTGCCTGGCCCTGTGGAAAGGTCCGCTACAGGGGCTGTGGTCGTGCTCGTGGACCATCATCCCGCTCCCCATGAAGAAGCCTCTGCCTCAGCCCTCACCGTCACCACGGTCTTGAGCTGGGCTCTTTTCCCCTTGGAAAAGGACATCTGACACTCCATCTGGGCTCTGTGTCCTGGGTGAGACCAGAGCAGGCATGCCCGGGGATGAGCAGGGGGCCCCAGGCCCACTCAGCTCTCTGGGATGGGGCTGGTGGGGGCCCTGCCATTCATCGAGCATAAAGGATGGATGCCCTTCTAGGTGCAGACCTGCAGACGCTTCCCTGGGCGCTGACTGTGATCCCACGCACACAGCAGACAGCACCCGGGAGCACCCCAGGGCTCCATTCTAGTCGGCAATCAGACAGTGACACTAGATATGATGAGAGGGAGGGTGCACAGGACATTTCATGCGATCCCCCACCACCCCTCCGGCCTCCTCTAGCTACGGATGCGTCCTCTCTTTCTGGGACGAGATCGGCGGAGCCCAGGAGCAGCGGGGCATGTGAGTGAGCTTTGGCTAATGCACAGGGACCTTCCTTCTTTGAGAGGGCAGCGACGGGACTGTGATCTGGGGGCTGCTGGACCCTCATCCCACACATCTGCAATTCCTGTTGGAGGGTCCAGGTCTCAGGGCTTCTTCTGCAGAAGAGGAAAGGGGTCCTGGAGAGCCCTGGGTGGGGTGTGGGCACTGTGGGAGAGCAGAGGGGGCTGGAGGGCAGCCTCAGCCCCTACAGTGTCATTCCCCATCACCGCCGCCTCCCAGCCCTGTCTCTACCCCAATCCTGGGACCCAGAACAAAGGGCATGGCTTCCACACATCTGGTGGAACGTCGACACTGGGTGCTCAGCAGGTACTCAGAGGAGACCCAGGGAGGGCTCGGGGACTGGACGTCCCCCACCCAGTGGGAGATTAGTGTCCACGGAAGGACACCCTCTCCTGGCACCTACTGAACGAGGCAGCACGTAGGCACGGGAGGGGAAGTGGGAGGTATCCGGAGGGTCCTGGGAAGGCCAGGGATGGGACAGAGTCCCTTTGTTCCCTCCTTGGTTGGATAGTCACAGAGCACTAGTGTGCACTGAGGGCAATGACCACGCCAGACACGCCACCCCTCCCTGCCCACGTGTAGTGGAAGTCACGCGGCAAGTGGGCCGGGAGACTGAGCAGGGCGTCCAGTTTCCACGACGAGGACAGAAATGGTCACACCAGGGGTCAAGGGCTCCCACTCACAGAGGCTTTGGGCCAGCCCCTCCTCAGTGACCAGGTCTGCCTCAGGCAGGACTGCCACATCACAGGTGGACATGGAGTAGGAATGGGCTCTGACAGCCAGGAGCCGGGGACCCAGGGGCCCAGGTTCCCACAGGGGTTCCCTGGGGCATCCGTGTGGGAGGTGCCCCGTCCTCTGACTCCTCTGCCCACCTGTCTGTCCCCAGGGCCATCTCCTCCATCCTGGGCACCTGGCTGGGCCACTACCCTGAAGATTTCTTCCAGCCCCCAGAATTTCCCTGCCTAAAGACACTACTGGCGTACGCAAGGCTCAATGTGCCAGGCTCAGACCTGGAGCAACGTGCCTGGCTCCTCCTCTCTCGGCTGCGACATCTCGAGCCCGCTGGGCCAGAGGCTGGGGGTGAGGAGGACTGGGGGTGACTGATGGAGGCCTGTGGAGGGGAGAGAATGGGCCACACAGAGCAAGCCTCCGCAGACTGCAGTGTGGCTGGGAGCAAGGAGTGGTCTCAGATCACTGTCCCCATGGGCTACAATATGGGGAGACCACCCAGGGACGGGTTCTTAGACTCAGACAATATTGAGTGGTGGGCAAAGTTGCCTTCATTTGGAAGGGACATGGAAAGACAATCATGATGACCACACTTTCTCTTCTTGGAGCCACAGCAGCGGCCCCAGAGCGAGATCCGGAACCGTGCCGAAAGCTAGTCCCAGCTCCCACTGTGCTGCCTGCTGCAGCTTCAGAGCCTGAGCTGGAAAACCCCATCACTGCTGCTGGAGCTCAGCAACTCAAAAGAGCAGGGACGTCACCTGCCGTGTCGGGCCCAGTGCAGCTGGTGGTCAGAGCTCTGATCCACCGTGAGGATGTGCAAGAGTCACCTGCGCCTTTGGAAAGCCAGGAGTCAGAGCAGGCCCCAGCACTAGCTAGAGAGGTCCCTGAAGGGCCCCTGATGCCACCTGCCCTGTCGGAGTCGGCGCAGGACAGACTCACAGCTCTAAGTCCCTGTCAGAAGCTCCAAGAGCCACCTGTGCCCTTGGCAGCCCCAGAGCCAAAGCAGGCTCCAGTCCTAGCTATGGAGGTCCCTGAAGAGCCCCTTAGGCCACATGCCATGTCAGAGCCAGCGGAGGATATACTCACAGCTCTGACTCTCTGTCAGGAGCTAGAAGAGTCACCTGCACCTTTGGAAAGCCAGGAGCCCGAGCAGGCTCCAGCAACCACCTCTCTCAGTGGAGCAACCGGCCTCGGCCCCGGAGCAGCAGTTCCTGCTCGCTGAATCCCCAAAGGATGGCTTCCCCTCCCCTGTCCTTCCAGTGTTTCTAATTTTTGCGTTGTTCATGCACCTATTTCATAGTTTCATATATTCTGGTCATATAAATAAAGGATAAATTGAGTTTTCATGGAATTTTACTCTGATCCTTTTACATTGTACTTCCAGGTGTCATTAGGTACAGAGTGTTTCACAGCCTTGTCCTTCTACAGTATTTCCCTCCCAGAGACTCCCGTGCCACTCGTCAGATACTGTTCATTCCCTCAGCCCAGTCCCTGCAGCCACGGCTCCCCTCTCCACCTCTGTGAGTTGCTTCTTCTGGGTTTTCATGTGTGTGGGATCAGACAGTGTGCCCTTTTTGTATCTAGCTACGTAACCTATGAGTGATTCATATTTTTTTCAGGTTTTTTTCTCTTAAAAAACAAACAAAACCATAAACAGAAACAAACAAACAAAAAAAACCCATTTTACTACAAAGGAATAGTCCTGATACAATACTGCACATGTGAAGCCCCAAAATGAAATGTTTTCATGATCTGGGATAGGCTTCCCTTTTGTAAGTGTGACCCAAGAGCCAGAAATATCTGGGCTCATGAGACACCTTCAAAATCTTTCATTTTCCTGGATAGGCCAGGTTTCAATGATTCTAATGTGCATATTAGAAAAATATTAAGACTGCATATTAAATCTTCCTCTTTATTACAAATATATCAGGTAATTAAAAAGTTCTCTAAGGTTTTAGCCAGATTACGTTTTGTTAGTAAAATAGTGATGTAAATATGAAGAAAGGAAGACACATTCCTTCTACCTTCTATCACGATAGCCCATAACACATGGCGGCCCTCTTCCAGTCCTTTCCCTTGGAGTGTATGGGTGAGTGTGTGGGGGGAGGGAGTTTGCCTGTGTGTGGGATAGGGTGGGGCAGGGAGGGTTCCACAGCTGGGCTCTTGTGCGGCCTGAGGTCCCCACAGGGGACAGGCACTGCTCCTCCTGTCCCCTTCTGCATTCTCAGGGGCTACACATCATTTACTCAGCAGCACCACCTGCCGAACAATTGAGACATCTCCAATTCTTGGAGTCTCATCCTTAAAGTGAAGAGTACAATGTGCCCTAAATCTCTTTTGCTTTAGGACTGTTTCCTAAAAGCACAATTTCTGGAACACACTTTAGTCCCACTGTGGGAGTATTGGCTGCAGGGTCCTCTATCTATACTCTCTTTCTTTCCGTGGAGCCTTGCTCGGGAAAGGAGGGTCCCTGGAGACTAGAGATGAACCCTGAAATCATGAGGAAGACAAGCCAGCAGTGAGGCCATCAGGCTACCTGGGCGGGACCCGTGAAGCAGGGAAGAGCCTGTCCATACCGCCCTCATGGATCCTCCCTCCACAAGCATCCCTGCCCCACCACACACACACACACACACACACACACACACACACACACACACCCATCCTGGAACACCCCTCATCCAGACCCCGTCCTGGGACACACCCCAGCCACTCCAGCCCCTCCTGCTCTAGAACTCAGCTTCTAAGTAGAGCAACCGGGTCCTGCTTCCAGGCCAGCAGAGGGGCGTCGGCCGGGCCACACTTGTCTGCTTGCTCCGGGTCCATCCTTTTTGGGCCTTGTCCTCCCAGGAAGGAACCAAGCTCTCATGGCAGCTCAGGTCAGTGAGTCACAGACATGACCTGAATGTGTTCATCCATATGTCCACTAGGTGGCAACAGCAAGAACTGCTTGAACCTCTGTGAACAGGGGGGCCTTTCCTGAGGAGGGAAGAGAAGGCTAGCTGAGGACAAAGCCGGAATTGACACCCCACACACACCCCCACCATGGGGTGTACGTGACATTCCTCAGGCACTCCTGGCTGCCCTAAAGGGCAAAGAAATAGTTAACCTATAGACACCACAATCCTGCAAGACTTAAGTCTCCCTCAGTTTCCCAATGTCTTAGCAGTTTACAAGAACCAAGCATTTCTATCAATAACTTAGCTTCCTGAAGGGAAAGTAGATACAATGAAATGTCCTTATACTCTGCAGCCTCCAGGAAGTTCCCAACCATCTTAATGTTCATGCCTTGCTAGAGGGCAAAACCACCTTCCCTAGACAATGGCAAGGCCTCCGTACCTTGTGAGTCTTCTTTCACATATGCAAGTATTATCTCAACCTCCCTTTTTCCTTACCTTCTCCCAACCCCATAGTCTACCATCAGCCACCCCTCACAAGCCAGGGCAGCAGCTCTTTCTGCCATGGGTCCTGTCATAAACCACCAATTTTGCACCAAAGACGTCTCAAGAATTCTTTCCTGGTCGTCGGCTCCAGATTCCACCCCCACTGAACCTCACCTGTATTCCACAACCTCCTCATTTCCAAAGCACACTGGGTGCTCATGGAAGCTGCAGGATGGACAGAGCCTCAACCGGCAGCTTTGGCACTGGGCATAGCCCCTCCACACCCCTCAGGCTCCTCCAGCAGTGACCCCCTGCCCCTGCCAGCCCCAATTCTTGATAACCCTGCAGTTCAGTTGTTGTGAGAGCGGTGCCTACGCTTCCTGCTCCAGACACAAGTGAGGAGAAGGGAGAGATCCCTCTCCTTGCACAAAGTCGGTTGACGGGGAGTCCACTTGATCGGAAGCTCTCCACCTGGGAGCCCTGCAAAGGACAGAAACGCTGTGACCCTCCGCCTTCCCCAAGGAGCTTTGGTGTGGGGAGCACCGCAGAAGTCTACAGAACTTGGTGCACAACAGCATCACACCTCTGCGCCTACAGATGAGGGCGGCCGCTTTTATTCTCACCCTTTCAAGAGGCAGGGAAAGCCCTCTGGGAACACAAGGCACACAGAGCAACCAGCTGACCCTGAGCCCCACCGGGCCCCCTGGCAAGGGGCAGTGCATCCCCGTCCAGGCAAAAACACCTGAGAATCAGCGCACTAGGCCCCCGCCCCCCAAAAACGAGGTGAAAGAAAGTGAACAGCAAGTTTACAGACCAAAGAGGATGGCCAAACTCTGGCGCTAGGGGAAAATAGCACCTAGAGCTTGAGGCTTTTTCTCATGATTCATTTCTCTCTCCATTCAAAATTTTCCATTTATTTTTTTTCCCTCTTTTTTTCCCTTTCCAACTACTTTTTTTTTTAATTTTAGCAACTCTTCATTTTTCAATCTTTTCTGAACTTTCATTTTTTACATTGACATTTTATACATATATTCTTCATTTTTGTTTTCTTGTTTTTTTTTTTAAAGAGAGTCTTTTTTTTTAATAGATTTTATGTATTTATTCGACAGAGATAGAGACAGCCAGCGAGAGAGGGAACACAAGCAGGGGGAGTGGGAGAGGAAGAAGCAGGCTCATAGCAGAAGAGCCTGATGTGGGGCTCGATCCCAGATTGTCGGGATCACGCCCTGAGCCGAAGGCAGACGCTTAACCGCTGTGCCACCCAGGCGCTCCTATAGTCCTCATTTTTGGATTCCTTTCGCTATATATATATGAGTTTGGCTTTCTTTACAATTTTGGGATTTAGTGACTTCCAACACACAGACCAAAAGACAATCGGGACCAAGTGGATCACCCTGTTTTGTCCACCCTGTGAGATCTCAATCTCTCTCTCCCCCATCCATTCTTCTCTGGGAAAAGTGACTAGAGGGAGGGATTCACAGCAAAAGAAAGAGCCAGGGGTAACACTCTCTGCCACTGATCTAATGAATACGGTTTTAAGTAAGATGTCAGAGCTGGAACTCAGGATGACAATTACAAAGTTGCTAGCTGGGCTTGAAAAAAGGATAAATGACACGAGAGACTCTCCTAGTGCAGAAATGAAATCGAATCAGGCCCACATTCAAAAGGCTCTAACTGAGATGCAGTCTACATTGGATGTGGATGCTCTAACGGCTAGGGTCAATGAGGCAGAAGACAGAGTCAGTGACACCAAAGACAAGCTGATGGAAAGGAAGGAGGCTGAGGAAAAGAGAGAAAGCCAACGAGTGGACCATGGGTGGAGGAATCGAAAAATCAGTGATGCCACAAAAGGAAACAATATTGGAATTACTTCTGGCCCTGAGGGAGAAGACACAGAGGGACAGAAGATCTATCTGTGTGGATCGTAGCTGAGAACTTCCCTAATCTGGGAGGGAAACAGGCATTCAAGTCCAAGAGGTAGAGAGGACTCTTCCCCAAATCCATAAGAATAGAGGAACACCCTAACATATACTAGTGACGTTTGCAATTTCAGACAGAAAGAGAAAATCCTGAAAGCAGCTCGAGACAAGAGGGTCTTCACCGACAGGGGTAAGCACATTAGACTAGCCACATACCTATCCACAGAGACCTGGCACACCAGAAAGGGCTGGCGTGATCGAGTCAGGGTACTAAATGAGAAAAACATGCAGCCAAGAATACTTTATCCAGCAAGGAGTCATTCCGAATAGGAGCAGAGATAAAGAGCTTCCAGGACAGAAAGAAACTCAAAGGATTTGGCCGCTAAACCACCCTGCAAGAAATAGGAAGGGGGATCCTGTAAGTGAAGAGAGACTCCAAGAGTAACACAGACCAGAAAGAAACAGAGACCATCTACAGAATTAGGGACGTGACAGGTAATGCAATGGACTCATCTCCATCTGCTTTTTAGATTTTTTTTCTTTAGCATTGGTCTTAAGCAATTTTATTCGGATGTAGGTTGACAAGGAGGGTTTTTTTCATGATCCTTATGTTTGGGGGTTTTGTTGGCTGGATTCCTGAATTCTTGAATCTATGGGTGTAGAGGGTTCATGCAATTCAGATAATAATCAGACATTACTTCTTCAAACATTTTTTTTTTCTGTACCTCAGCCAATTTCTTATCTACCAGGCCACTTGAAATTGCTACAAAGCTCACACCTACTCTAGTGTTTGTGTGCATGGCGTGGTTTGCACCCTTCCTTTTCTCTGCTTTATTCTGGACAACTGCTATGATCATGCATTCAAGTTCTCTCTCTGTCTCTCTCTCTCTCTTTTTGCTATGTAGTGTCTACTGTGAAAGAAAGCCCATCTACTACATTTTTCATCTTAGACGTGCTACTCTTCAGCTCCAGAATTTGGGTTTTCCTTGTTTTCATATTTTCTATATCTCTGTTTCACTTCATCCTTTGTGTACATTCTTACGTATATAAAACCTCTTTCTAACAGTTGTTTGAAAGTGCATGTGCAATACTTCCATCCTCTTTTTGATTTCTGGGTAGGTTTCTATTGTTTAATCTTTCTCCTCAGTACGAGGTGAACTTTTCTCCTTCTTTGCATCCTGGTAATCTTTGGTTGGAAGGCAGGTATTGTGAATTTTAATTGTTAGATATTAACTATTGCTTATATTTCTACACATACTCATGAGGATTATTCTGATGGTGAGGTTCCTGGAGAACTATTTTATCCTTTCAGACTAGCTTTCCAAAGGTTTGTTAGGTGGTATCACAGTAGTCTTCAATATATTTTGCTATTGTTCTGTTGGTATTCTGAGCTCTCTTTGCAATGTCCCACGAATTACGAGGTTTTCCACTCTGCCTGCTGCTGGTAGCACAGACTTTTCCTGGTTGTGTGTGAAGGCTAGTGACATTTTCCTCTCTGCTTCCCCTGGGCTATTATTTTCCCCACACCACATACGTTCCTCACACAGGTGCCCTATTGAGGAATTCTATGAAAACTCAAACGTGATCCTAGATGGCTTTCTGAGGTCCTCTTTCTCTGTGCAGCTCTCCTCAGTATTCTGTACTGTAAACCACAGCCATATCGACTTCTCCAAATTTCCATCTTGCTGTCTCCAACTCATGGAAATGGCTGAGCTTCGCCTGTATTCTTCATCCCTGACCCATAGACTAGAAACTAAATCTCTTTAGGCAGTTAAGTGAGAGAAATGCAGAGTCCCCCATGTTTGTCTTCCCTCTTGCACTAGTCACTTCCCTGCATTGCCTGGAAATATATCGAAAGTGTTCTTTTGCCAGGGCGCCTGGGTGGCTCAGTTGCTTAAGCTTCTGACTCGTGATCTGGACTCAGGTCACGAATTCAGGGTCTTGGGATCAAGACCAGCATTGGGCATCACACTCAGCACAGAGTCGGCTTGAGATTCTGTCTCCCCTCTCCCTCTATCCTCCCCACCCCCCACACTCTGTCTCTCAAGCCAACACAGAAAATCTTTCAACTAAAATAAAGTCAGTTACGTAAGAGACGGCCTCTGCAACAAGGGGAAGACCCTAGCAGGGTCCGTGCCTTGCCCAGAATCACAGACTGGTAAGAAGGCAGAACCAGGCCTGAACCCAGCTCTCCGAGTGTCCTCAAAGGTGGGGCCATGGCTGAACCTAGCTACTCACTGGGAGCTCGGGAAGAGGTGGTGTTCTGGAACTGGCTGTAGACCTGGAGATGGTATGGGGGTGGGAAGAAGCATCGACATCCCAGGCAGGAGGCATCCCAGCACGTACCTGTCTGAGGAGGAGCCCAGGCCAGGGCAACCCACTGACGGCACCCCTGCCCACATGACACCCAGAGGAAAGGAGGGATGGCTCGTGACACACGACTGGCAGCGTCTAGGGGTAAGGGTGGGCTCAGCCCCTCTAAGCCAAGGCTCCAATAGCTTCTGTAGGGTTTGCCTTGGAAATTAGAAAGCCTAAGACCTGGGAAAGCTATTTCCCATCCACCCCTAGGTGGGACTGGGCCTGCACAATAGGAGTACTGGGGCACACACATGTGCACAGACACACACACAACACTAGGGACTGTGGGTGGGATCGGAGGAGCTACAGACTCAGAGAAGGTGAGAAAGGAAGAAAATGTGGTGGCTGCGGCACCACTCCCCCAATTTCTTAGATGGTATCCCACCTATGCCTGTGGACTTCTGCAAGAAGTACACGCTGGAATAATCCCTATCGCACAGGCAAGACACAGACCATCCCTGACAGGCACAACGGCTTCTCCGCGGTCCAAAACAGGGAAGATGGAGAGTTGCATCAGAGCCCAGGGGTGTTTCCAAGCTGGGGCCCTGGCTGCACCCAGACCTTCCCTGGGGCCTGTGGCGAGGGTTGTGTTGGTGTCACTGGGTACACATTTGGCATGGCATGCAGAAAGGGGATGAGCAGTCGGCAGCCCAGAGCACTGTCTGTGCAGGTGCTAGTCCAGGTGTGGACTCAGGGAGGGGATCCCAGGAAGTGAAGTCACTTCCCTGATAACCGACCCCAACGGAACTCGGAACCCCGGTCACCAGGCACCCACATTCTAGTGCGGTCCCGTATCAGGCTCACTTGGCCGGAGACATTCGATAGTGAAAGATGTTCTCTTGCTGCGTGCCCATTTTCCGGGGCTCTGGCTTCCAGAATCCCCGGGGTGAGGGACGTTTCACATGCTGCAGACACTGGCTCAACCCGCGCCCCCGACACCTCAGGGCCTTTGCCAGGAGGTGCCGGAAGGTAATACCGAGCGACCTAGGCCAGGCCAGGCCACCTCTCCGAGCCACCCCTGGGCAGCCCCATTCCCCCAGTTTCAGGGAAAGAGGGGTATGTGGGGGAGGTCCCGCCCTGGGCTGGAGGAGGTTGCAGGGCAGTGGATACCCTGGTGATGCCTTCATGTTCACACCGATGCCACGGGAGGGTGGGGGGGGCAGGGTGGAAAGAAGATTCCCGAGGTGCCTCTCACCAGGGCCAGAGTGAATCCAAGGCCCTCGAGCTGTGTCACTTTTCTCTCCATGGTGGAGCTGCGTGCATCCTGGGGTGTGGTGTGTCTGCAAGGGAGTCCCCTGGGGCTGGGGACCAGCCAAGGCAGCCAGACAGACCTCTGAGGCCTCCCGCCTGGCTGCCGGGCACTGTCTTTACAGAGCTCCACACAGGAGACGGGGCAGGAGCTGAACGATGGGATCCCCTGCCCCACCTCCTTGAAGGACAGGAAGGAGTCCCCTACTGCCAACAAAGTTCAGCGCTGGCTCAGGGTGAGTGGAGGTGCCGGAGGGACCCAGCACCCAGGGCACCGATGCGGCACAAAGGGACCCAGATCCCAGAAACCAGCCTCTGGGCTCCTCGGGGCTCCGTCCTAGACTCCTGCTCCCATGTGAACCCGGATCCCCATCCCCTCCCCAAACCAGCCCTCAGGGCCCTGCCACGGCCTTGGCCCGATGCACAGTCCCTATCCACATATCTGTACGAATATCAGAAAAGCGACCTTAAACCACCTCTCATCCCTTGCTCGAGATCCTGGTGAGTTGGGAGACTTTTCCCCAAAGGGGCATGGGGCTCACGGTACTATGCCTATTGCTCTGCCCTTTGGTTGTAAAGGAGCACATCCCTGGGGCCCCTCCAGGGTGCGGAGCAGACGCCTCCTTGTGCTGCACAACATTCCAGAAGGCCCATCAGTTACCGCAGCCATTGAGCCCTTCACAGATGCAGGACGTTCATGTGATTCCCTTCTGTTGCCAACTCACAGTGCTGCACGGAACATCCTACGTACCCTAAAATGCTGAGCACCCCCACCCATGAAACAGTCTCTGTGTTCTCAAGCGTGGGATACATCGTCAGAAATCACAGGGACGATGCCCTTAGTGCAGGGAGAGGCTGTCAATACTCAGCTAACGATCTGACCTGAGATACCAACGTCCATTCACACACCCCCCACCTCACATCCTCCTATTGTTGCCATTCTCCCTTTTCCCTAAAAGGATTGCATGAGGTATTTTTTTGAGACACAGACAGAGATAGAGACAGAGACAGAGACGGGGGTGGGAGACACAGAGGCAGAGACAGGATCCTCAAGCAGACCCCGCCCTAAGTGCGAAGCCTGAGGATGGACTCGATCTCAGGACGCGCGCATCATGACCTCAGCCGAAACCAAGAGGCGGACCCCGAACCCATGGAACCAGCCAGGCACCTTGCTCCTTTTGTCTACTGTGGGCCCTCCTGTCCCACCTCTTTGCCTACGTCACCGAGAGCCTGGGGGTTTGCTCTGGGCTCCAACCCCCAACCCTCCTGGTGACTGCAGTGAAGACCGCATGTCTCCCCTGTCCCACCTCAGGCTAGAAAGGCCTCAACCGGGAAGAGCAATGGGACCTGCGTGGTGTGGCCCCAACGGGCAGAGCTGCTGAAGAAGCGAGTAGAACACCTGCTGCCCGCCTTCCTAGCCAGAGACCTCAGCTACGTCTCCACGTTCCTGGCCACATACAGAGCTTTTGCTACCACCCAGGAGGTGCTGGACCAGCTGTTGACAAGGTGAGCACCCTGCCCCTCCACAGCCCAGTGGGATTTGCCCACCTCGTGCTTGGGAGTCTGGGGAATGCCACCCAACTTCCCGGAGCCTCAGTTGGCTCCTCGGACTGGGGCAGAGTTATTACAGGGACTCAGTGGGGTCCTGTAGGCTAAGGACACCTGGGTGCCTGGCCCTGTGGAAAGGTCCGCTACAGGGGCTGTGGTCGTGCTCGTGGACCATCGTCCCGCTCCCCATGAAGAAGCCTCTGCCTCAGCCCTCACCGTCACCACGGTCTTGAGCTGGGCTCTTTTCCCCTTGGAAAAGGACATCTGACACTCCATCTGGGCTCTGTGTCCTGGGTGAGACCAGAGCAGGCATGCCCGGGGATGAGCAGGGGGCCCCAGGCCCACTCAGCTCTCTGGGATGGGGCTGGTGGGGGCCCTGCCATTCATCGAGCATAAAGGATGGATGCCCTTCTAGGTGCAGACCTGCAGACGCTTCCCTGGGCGCTGACTGTGATCCCACGCACACAGCAGACAGCACCCGGGAGCACCCCAGGGCTCCATTCTAGTCGGCAGTCAGACAGTGACACTAGATATGATGAGAGGGAGGGTTCACAGGACATTTCATGCGATCCCCCACCACCCCTCTGGCCTCCTCTAGCTACGGATGTGTCCTCTCTTTCTGGGACGAGATCGGCGGAGCCCAGGAGCAGCGGGGCATGTGAGTGAGCTTTGGCTAATGCACAGGGACCTTCCTTCTTTGAGAGGGCAGCGACGGGACTGTGATCTGGGGGCTGCTGGACCCTCATCCCACACATCTGCAATTCCTGTTGGAGGGTCCAGGTCTCAGGGCTTCTTCTGCAGAAGAGGAAAGGGGTCCTGGAGAGCCCTGGGTGGGGTGTGGGCACTGTGGGAGAGCAGAGGGGGCTGGAGGGCAGCCTCAGCCCCTACAGTGTCATTCCCCATCACCGCCGCCTCCCAGCCCTGTCTCTACCCCAATCCTGGGACCCAGAACAAAGGGCATGGCTTCCACACATCTGGTGGAACGTCGACACTGGGTGCTCACCAGGTACTCAGAGGAGACCCAGGGAGGGCTCGGGGACTGGACGTCCCCCACCCAGTGGGAGATTAGTGTCCACGGAAGGACACCCTCTCCTGGCACCTACTGAACGAGGCAGCACGTAGGCACGGGAGGGGAAGTGGGAGGTATCCGGAGGGTCCTGGGAAGGCCAGGGATGGGACAGAGTCCCTTTGTTCCCTCCTTGGTTGGATAGTCACAGAGCACTAGTGTGCACTGAGGGCAATGACCACGCCAGACACGCCACCCCTCCCTGCCCACGTGCAGTGGAAGTCACGCGGCAAGTGGGCCGGGAGACTGAGCAGGGCGTCCAGTTTCCACGACGAGGACAGAAATGGTCACACCAGGGGTCAAGGGCTCCCACTCACAGAGGCTTTGGGCCAGCCCCTCCTCAGTGACCAGGTCTGCCTCAGGCAGGACTGCCACATCACAGGTGGACATGGAGTAGGAATGGGCTCTGACAGCCAGGAGCCGGGGACCCAGGGGCCCAGGTTCCCACAGGGGTTCCCTGGGGCATCCGTGTGGGAGGTGCCCCGTCCTCTGACTCCTCTGCCCACCTGTCTGTCCCCAGGGCCATCTCCTCCATCCTGGGCACCTGGCTGGGCCACTACCCTGAAGATTTCTTCCAGCCCCCAGAATTTCCCTGCCTAAAGACACTACTGGCGTACGCAAGGCTCAATGTGCCAGGCTCAGACCTGGAGCAACGTGCCTGGCTCCTCCTCTCTCGGCTGCGACATCTCGAGCCCGCTGGGCCAGAGGCTGGGGGTGAGGAGGACTGGGGGTGACTGATGGAGGCCTGTGGAGGGGAGAGAATGGGCCACACAGAGCAAGCCTCCGCAGACTGCAGTGTGGCTGGGAGCAAGGAGTGGTCTCAGATCACTGTCCCCATGGGCTACAATATGGGGAGACCACCCAGGGACGGGTTCTTAGACTCAGACAATATTGAGTGGTGGGCAAAGTTGCCTTCATTTGGAAGGGACATGGAAAGACAATCATGATGACCACACTTTCTCTTCTTGGAGCCACAGCAGCGGCCCCAGAGCGAGATCCGGAACCGTGCCGAAAGCTAGTCCCAGCTCCCACTGTGCTGCCTGCTGCAGCTTCAGAGCCTGAGCTGGAAAACCCCATCACTGCTGCTGGAGCTCAGCAACTCAAAAGAGCAGGGACGTCACCTGCCGTGTCGGGCCCAGTGCAGCTGGTGGTCAGAGCTCTGATCCACCGTGAGGATGTGCAAGAGTCACCTGCGCCTTTGGAAAGCCAGGAGTCAGAGCAGGCCCCAGCACTAGCTAGAGAGGTCCCTGAAGGGCCCCTGATGCCACCTGCCCTGTCGGAGTCGGCGCAGGACAGACTCACAGCTCTAAGTCCCTGTCAGAAGCTCCAAGAGCCACCTGTGCCCTTGGCAGCCCCAGAGCCAAAGCAGGCTCCAGTCCTAGCTATGGAGGTCCCTGAAGAGCCCCTTAGGCCACATGCCATGTCAGAGCCAGCGGAGGATATACTCACAGCTCTGACTCTCTGTCAGGAGCTAGAAGAGTCACCTGCACCTTTGGAAAGCCAGGAGCCCGAGCAGGCTCCAGCAACCACCTCTCTCAGTGGAGCAACCGGCCTCGGCCCCGGAGCAGCAGTTCCTGCTCGCTGAATCCCCAAAGGATGGCTTCCCCTCCCCTGTCCTTCCAGTGTTTCTAATTTTTGCGTTGTTCATGCACCTATTTCATAGTTTCATATATTCTGGTCATATAAATAAAGGATAAATTGAGTTTTCATGGAATTTTACTCTGATCCTTTTACATTGTACTTCCAGGTGTCATTAGGTACAGAGTGTTTCACAGCCTTGTCCTTCTACAGTATTTCCCTCCCAGAGACTCCCGTGCCACTCGTCAGATACTGTTCATTCCCTCAGCCCAGTCCCTGCAGCCACGGCTCCCCTCTCCACCTCTGTGAGTTGCTTCTTCTGGGTTTTCATGTGTGTGGGATCAGACAGTGTGCCCTTTTTGTATCTAGCTACGTAACCTATGAGTGATTCATATTTTTTTCAGGTTTTTTTCTCTTAAAAAACAAACAAAACCATAAACAGAAACAAACAAACAAAAAAAAACCCATTTTACTACAAAGGAATAGTCCTGATACAATACTGCACATGTGAAGCCCCAAAATGAAATGTTTTCATGATCTGGGATAGGCTTCCCTTTTGTAAGTGTGACCCAAGAGCCAGAAATATCTGGGTTCATGAGACACCTTCAAAATCTTTCATTTTCCTGGATAGGCCAGGTTTCAATGATTCTAATGTGCATATTAGAAAAATATTAAGACTGCATATTAAATCTTCCTCTTTATTACAAACATATCAGGTAATTAAAAAGTTCTCTAAGGTTTTAGCCAGATTACGTTTTGTTAGTAAAATAGTGATGTAAATATGAAGAAAGGAAGACACATTCCTTCTACCTTCTATCACGATAGCCCATAACACATGGCGGCCCTCTTCCAGTCCTTTCCCTTGGAGTGTATGGGTGAGTGTGTGGGGGGAGGGAGTTTGCCTGTGTGTGGGATAGGGTGGGGCAGGGAGGGTTCCACAGCTGGGCTCTTGTGCGGCCTGAGGTCCCCACAGGGGACAGGCACTGCTCCTCCTGTCCCCTTCTGCATTCTCAGGGGCTACACATCATTTACTCAGCAGCACCACCTGCCGAACAATTGAGACATCTCCAATTCTTGGAGTCTCATCCTTAAAGTGAAGAGTACAATGTGCCCTAAATCTCTTTTGCTTTAGGACTGTTTCCTAAAAGCACAATTTCTGGAACACACTTTAGTCCCACTGTGGGAGTATTGGCTGCAGGGTCCTCTATCTATACTCTCTTTCTTTCCGTGGAGCCTTGCTCGGGAAAGGAGGGTCCCTGGAGACTAGAGATGAACCCTGAAATCATGAGGAAGACAAGCCAGCAGTGAGGCCATCAGGCTACCTGGGCGGGACCCGTGAAGCAGGGAAGAGCCTGTCCATACCGCCCTCATGGATCCTCCCTCCACAAGCATCCCTGCCCCACCACACACACACACACACACACACACACACACACACACACACACCCATCCTGGAACACCCCTCATCCAGACCCCGTCCTGGGACACACCCCAGCCACTCCAGCCCCTCCTGCTCTAGAACTCAGCTTCTAAGTAGAGCAACCGGGTCCTGCTTCCAGGCCAGCAGAGGGGCGTCGGCCGGGCCACACTTGTCTGCTTGCTCCGGGTCCATCCTTTTTGGGCCTTGTCCTCCCAGGAAGGAACCAAGCTCTCATGGCAGCTCAGGTCAGTGAGTCACAGACATGACCTGAATGTGTTCATCCATATGTCCACTAGGTGGCAACAGCAAGAACTGCTTGAACCTCTGTGAACAGGGGGGCCTTTCCTGAGGAGGGAAGAGAAGGCTAGCTGAGGACAAAGCCGGAATTGACACCCCACACACACCCCCACCATGGGGTGTACGTGACATTCCTCAGGCACTCCTGGCTGCCCTAAAGGGCAAAGAAATAGTTAACCTATAGACACCACAATCCTGCAAGACTTAAGTCTCCCTCAGTTTCCCAATGTCTTAGCAGTTTACAAGAACCAAGCATTTCTATCAATAACTTAGCTTCCTGAAGGGAAAGTAGATACAATGAAATGTCCTTATACTCTGCAGCCTCCAGGAAGTTCCCAACCATCTTAATGTTCATGCCTTGCTAGAGGGCAAAACCACCTTCCCTAGACAATGGCAAGGCCTCCGTACCTTGTGAGTCTTCTTTCACATATGCAAGTATTATCTCAACCTCCCTTTTTCCTTACCTTCTCCCAACCCCATAGTCTACCATCAGCCACCCCTCACAAGCCAGGGCAGCAGCTCTTTCTGCCATGGGTCCTGTCATAAACCACCAATTTTGCACCAAAGACGTCTCAAGAATTCTTTCCTGGTCGTCGGCTCCAGATTCCACCCCCACTGAACCTCACCTGTATTCCACAACCTCCTCATTTCCAAAGCACACTGGGTGCTCATGGAAGCTGCAGGATGGACAGAGCCTCAACCGGCAGCTTTGGCACTGGGCATAGCCCCTCCACACCCCTCAGGCTCCTCCAGCAGTGACCCCCTGCCCCTGCCAGCCCCAATTCTTGATAACCCTGCAGTTCAGTTGTTGTGAGAGCGGTGCCTACGCTTCCTGCTCCAGACACAAGTGAGGAGAAGGGAGAGATCCCTCTCCTTGCACAAAGTCGGTTGACGGGGAGTCCACTTGATCGGAAGCTCTCCACCTGGGAGCCCTGCAAAGGACAGAAACGCTGTGACCCTCCGCCTTCCCCAAGGAGCTTTGGTGTGGGGAGCACCGCAGAAGTCTACAGAACTTGGTGCACAACAGCATCACACCTCTGCGCCTACAGATGAGGGCGGCCGCTTTTATTCTCACCCTTTCAAGAGGCAGGGAAAGCCCTCTGGGAACACAAGGCACACAGAGCAACCAGCTGACCCTGAGCCCCACCGGGCCCCCTGGCAAGGGGCAGTGCATCCCCGTCCAGGCAAAAACACCTGAGAATCAGCGCACTAGGCCCCCGCCCCCCAAAAACGAGGTGAAAGAAAGTGAACAGCAAGTTTACAGACCAAAGAGGATGGCCAAACTCTGGCGCTAGGGGAAAATAGCACCTAGAGCTTGAGGCTTTTTCTCATGATTCATTTCTCTCTCCATTCAAAATTTTCCATTTATTTTTTTTCCCTCTTTTTTTCCCTTTCCAACTACTTTTTTTTTAATTTTAGCAACTCTTCATTTTTCAATCTTTTCTGAACTTTCATTTTTTACATTGACATTTTATACATATATTCTTCATTTTTGTTTTCTTGTTTTTTTTTTTAAAGAGAGTCTTTTTTTTTTAATAGATTTTATGTATTTATTCGACAGAGATAGAGACAGCCAGCGAGAGAGGGAACACAAGCAGGGGGAGTGGGAGAGGAAGAAGCAGGCTCATAGCAGAAGAGCCTGATGTGGGGCTCGATCCCAGATTGTCGGGATCACGCCCTGAGCCGAAGGCAGACGCTTAACCGCTGTGCCACCCAGGCGCTCCTATAGTCCTCATTTTTGGATTCCTTTCGCTATATATATATGAGTTTGGCTTTCTTTACAATTTTGGGATTTAGTGACTTCCAACACACAGACCAAAAGACAATCGGGACCAAGTGGATCACCCTGTTTTGTCCACCCTGTGAGATCTCAATCTCTCTCTCCCCCATCCATTCTTCTCTGGGAAAAGTGACTAGAGGGAGGGATTCACAGCAAAAGAAAGAGCCAGGGGTAACACTCTCTGCCACTGATCTAATGAATACGGTTTTAAGTAAGATGTCAGAGCTGGAACTCAGGATGACAATTACAAAGTTGCTAGCTGGGCTTGAAAAAAGGATAAATGACACGAGAGACTCTCCTAGTGCAGAAATGAAATCGAATCAGGCCCACATTCAAAAGGCTCTAACTGAGATGCAGTCTACATTGGATGTGGATGCTCTAACGGCTAGGGTCAATGAGGCAGAAGACAGAGTCAGTGACACCAAAGACAAGCTGATGGAAAGGAAGGAAGCTGAGGAAAAGAGAGAAAGCCAACGAGTGGACCATGGGTGGAGGAATCGAAAAATCAGTGATGCCACAAAAGGAAACAATATTGGAATTACTTCTGGCCCTGAGGGAGAAGACACAGAGGGACAGAAGATCTATCTGTGTGGATCGTAGCTGAGAACTTCCCTAATCTGGGAGGGAAACAGGCATTCAAGTCCAAGAGGTAGAGAGGACTCTTCCCCAAATCCATAAGAATAGAGGAACACCCTAACATATACTAGTGACGTTTGCAATTTCAGACAGAAAGAGAAAATCCTGAAAGCAGCTCGAGACAAGAGGGTCTTCACCGACAGGGGTAAGCACATTAGACTAGCCACATACCTATCCACAGAGACCTGGCACACCAGAAAGGGCTGGCGTGATCGAGTCAGGGTACTAAATGAGAAAAACATGCAGCCAAGAATACTTTATCCAGCAAGGAGTCATTCCGAATAGGAGCAGAGATAAAGAGCTTCCAGGACAGAAAGAAACTCAAAGGATTTGGCCGCTAAACCACCCTGCAAGAAATAGGAAGGGGGATCCTGTAAGTGAAGAGAGACTCCAAGAGTAACACAGACCAGAAAGAAACAGAGACCATCTACAGAATTAGGGACGTGACAGGTAATGCAATGGACTCATCTCCATCTGCTTTTTAGATTTTTTTTCTTTAGCATTGGTCTTAAGCAATTTTATTCGGATGTAGGTTGACAAGGAGGGTTTTTTTCATGATCCTTATGTTTGGGGGTTTTGTTGGCTGGATTCCTGAATTCTTGAATCTATGGGTGTAGAGGGTTCATGCAATTCAGATAATAATCAGACATTACTTCTTCAAACATTTTTTTTTTTCTGTACCTCAGCCAATTTCTTATCTACCAGGCCACTTGAAATTGCTACAAAGCTCACACCTACTCTAGTGTTTGTGTGCATGGCGTGGTTTGCACCCTTCCTTTTCTCTGCTTTATTCTGGACAACTGCTATGATCATGCATTCAAGTTCTCTCTCTGTCTCTCTCTCTCTCTTTTTGCTATGTAGTGTCTACTGTGAAAGAAAGCCCATCTACTACATTTTTCATCTTAGACGTGCTACTCTTCAGCTCCAGAATTTGGGTTTTCCTTGTTTTCATATTTTCTATATCTCTGTTTCACTTCATCCTTTGTGTACATTCTTACGTATATAAAACCTCTTTCTAACAGTTGTTTGAAAGTGCATGTGCAATACTTCCATCCTCTTTTTGATTTCTGGGTAGGTTTCTATTGTTTAATCTTTCTCCTCAGTACGAGGTGAACTTTTCTCCTTCTTTGCATCCTGGTAATCTTTGGTTGGAAGGCAGGTATTGTGAATTTTAATTGTTAGATATTAACTATTGCTTATATTTCTACACATACTCATGAGGATTATTCTGATGGTGAGGTTCCTGGAGAACTATTTTATCCTTTCAGACTAGCTTTCCAAAGGTTTGTTAGGTGGTATCACAGTAGTCTTCAATATATTTTGCTATTGTTCTGTTGGTATTCTGAGCTCTCTTTGCAATGTCCCACGAATTACGAGGTTTTCCACTCTGCCTGCTGCTGGTAGCACAGACTTTTCCTGGTTGTGTGTGAAGGCTAGTGACATTTTCCTCTCTGCTTCCCCTGGGCTATTATTTTCCCCACACCACATACGTTCCTCACACAGGTGCCCTATTGAGGAATTCTATGAAAACTCAAACGTGATCCTAGATGGCTTTCTGAGGTCCTCTTTCTCTGTGCAGCTCTCCTCAGTATTCTGTACTGTAAACCACAGCCATATCGACTTCTCCAAATTTCCATCTTGCTGTCTCCAACTCATGGAAATGGCTGAGCTTCGCCTGTATTCTTCATCCCTGACCCATAGACTAGAAACTAAATCTCTTTAGGCAGTTAAGTGAGGGAAATGCAGAGTCCCCCATGTTTGTCTTCCCTCTTGCACTAGTCACTTCCCTGCATTGCCTGGAAATATATCGAAAGTGTTCTTTTGCCAGGGCGCCTGGGTGGCTCAGTTGCTTAAGCTTCTGACTCGTGATCTGGACTCAGGTCACGAATTCAGGGTCTTGGGATCAAGACCAGCATTGGGCATCACACTCAGCACAGAGTCGGCTTGAGATTCTGTCTCCCCTCTCCCTCTATCCTCCCCACCCCCCACACTCTGTCTCTCAAACCAACACAGAAAATCTTTCAACTAAAATAAAGTCAGTTACGTAAGAGACGGCCTCTGCAACAAGGGGAAGACCCTAGCAGGGTCCGTGCCTTGCCCAGAATCACAGACTGGTAAGAAGGCAGAACCAGGCCTGAACCCAGCTCTCCGAGTGTCCTCAAAGGTGGGGCCATGGCTGAACCTAGCTACTCACTGGGAGCTCGGGAAGAGGTGGTGTTCTGGAACTGGCTGTAGACCTGGAGATGGTATGGGGGTGGGAAGAAGCATCGACATCCCAGGCAGGAGGCATCCCAGCACGTACCTGTCTGAGGAGGAGCCCAGGCCAGGGCAACCCACTGACGGCACCCCTGCCCACATGACACCCAGAGGAAAGGAGGGATGGCTCGTGACACACGACTGGCAGCGTCTAGGGGTAAGGGTGGGCTCAGCCCCTCTAAGCCAAGGCTCCAATAGCTTCTGCAGGGTTTGCCTTGGAAATTAGAAAGCCTAAGACCTGGGAAAGCTATTTCCCATCCACCCCTAGGTGGGACTGGGCCTGCACAATAGGAGTACTGGGGCACACACATGTGCACAGACACACACACAACACTAGGGACTGTGGGTGGGATCGGAGGAGCTACAGACTCAGAGAAGGTGAGAAAGGAAGAAAATGTGGTGGCTGCGGCACCACTCCCCCAATTTCTTAGATGGTATCCCACCTATGCCTGTGGACTTCTGCAAGAAGTACACGCTGGAATAATCCCTATCGCACAGGCAAGACACAGACCATCCCTGACAGGCACAACGGCTTCTCCGCGGTCCAAAACAGGGAAGATGGAGAGTTGCATCAGAGCCCAGGGGTGTTTCCAAGCTGGGGCCCTGGCTGCACCCAGACCTTCCCTGGGGCCTGTGGCGAGGGTTGTGTTGGTGTCACTGGGTACACATTTGGCATGGCATGCAGAAAGGGGATGAGCAGTCGGCAGCCCAGAGCACTGTCTGTGCAGGTGCTAGTCCAGGTGTGGACTCAGGGAGGGGATCCCAGGAAGTGAAGTCACTTCCCTGATAACCGACCCCAACGGAACTCGGAACCCCGGTCACCAGGCACCCACATTCTAGTGCGGTCCCGTATCAGGCTCACTTGGCCGGAGACATTCGATAGTGAAAGATGTTCTCTTGCTGCGTGCCCATTTTCCGGGGCTCTGGCTTCCAGAATCCCCGGGGTGAGGGACGTTTCACATGCTGCAGACACTGGCTCAACCCGCGCCCCCGACACCTCAGGGCCTTTGCCAGGAGGTGCCGGAAGGTAATACCGAGCGACCTAGGCCAGGCCAGGCCACCTCTCCGAGCCACCCCTGGGCAGCCCCATTCCCCCAGTTTCAGGGAAAGAGGGGTATGTGGGGGAGGTCCCGCCCTGGGCTGGAGGAGGTTGCAGGGCAGTGGATACCCTGGTGATGCCTTCATGTTCACACCGATGCCACGGGAGGGTGGGGGGGGCAGGGTGGAAAGAAGATTCCCGAGGTGCCTCTCACCAGGGCCAGAGTGAATCCAAGGCCCTCGAGCTGTGTCACTTTTCTCTCCATGGTGGAGCTGCGTGCATCCTGGGGTGTGGTGTGTCTGGAAGGGAGTCCCCTGGGGCTGGGGACCAGCCAAGGCAGCCAGACAGACCTCTGAGGCCTCCCGCCTGGCTGCCGGGCACTGTCTTTACAGAGCTCCACACAGGAGACGGGGCAGGAGCTGAACGATGGGATCCCCTGCCCCACCTCCTTGAAGGACAGGAAGGAGTCCCCTACTGCCAACAAAGTTCAGCGCTGGCTCAGGGTGAGTGGAGGTGCCGGAGGGACCCAGCACCCAGGGCACCGATGCGGCACAAAGGGACCCAGATCCCAGAAACCAGCCTCTGGGCTCCTCGGGGCTCCGTCCTAGACTCCTGCTCCCATGTGAACCCGGATCCCCATCCCCTCCCCAAACCAGCCCTCAGGGCCCTGCCACGGCCTTGGCCCGATGCACAGTCCCTATCCACATATCTGTACGAATATCAGAAAAGCGACCTTAAACCACCTCTCATCCCTTGCTCGAGATCCTGGTGAGTTGGGAGACTTTTCCCCAAAGGGGCATGGGGCTCACGGTACTATGCCTATTGCTCTGCCCTTTGGTTGTAAAGGAGCACATCCCTGGGGCCCCTCCAGGGTGCGGAGCAGACGCCTCCTTGTGCTGCACAACATTCCAGAAGGCCCATCAGTTACCGCAGCCATTGAGCCCTTCACAGATGCAGGACGTTCATGTGATTCCCTTCTGTTGCCAACTCACAGTGCTGCACGGAACATCCTACGTACCCTAAAATGCTGAGCACCCCCACCCATGAAACAGTCTCTGTGTTCTCAAGCGTGGGATACATCGTCAGAAATCACAGGGACGATGCCCTTAGTGCAGGGAGAGGCTGTCAATACTCAGCTAACGATCTGACCTGAGATACCAACGTCCATTCACACACCCCCCACCTCACATCCTCCTATTGTTGCCATTCTCCCTTTTCCCTAAAAGGATTGCATGAGGTATTTTTTTGAGACACAGACAGAGATAGAGACAGAGACAGAGACGGGGGTGGGAGACACAGAGGCAGAGACAGGATCCTCAAGCAGACCCCGCCCTAAGTGCGAAGCCTGAGGATGGACTCGATCTCAGGACGCGCGCATCATGACCTCAGCCGAAACCAAGAGGCGGACCCCGAACCCATGGAACCAGCCAGGCACCTTGCTCCTTTTGTCTACTGTGGGCCCTCCTGTCCCACCTCTTTGCCTACGTCACCGAGAGCCTGGGGGTTTGCTCTGGGCTCCAACCCCCAACCCTCCTGGTGACTGCAGTGAAGACCGCATGTCTCCCCTGTCCCACCTCAGGCTAGAAAGGCCTCAACCGGGAAGAGCAATGGGACCTGCGTGGTGTGGCCCCAATGGGCAGAGCTGCTGAAGAAGCGAGTAGAACACCTGCTGCCCGCCTTCCTAGCCAGAGACCTCAGCTACGTCTCCACGTTCCTGGCCACATACAGAGCTTTTGCTACCACCCAGGAGGTGCTGGACCAGCTGTTGACAAGGTGAGCACCCTGCCCCTCCACAGCCCAGTGGGATTTGCCCACCTCGTGCTTGGGAGTCTGGGGAATGCCACCCAACTTCCCGGAGCCTCAGTTGGCTCCTCGGACTGGGGCAGAGTTATTACAGGGACTCAGTGGGGTCCTGTAGGCTAAGGACACCTGGGTGCCTGGCCCTGTGGAAAGGTCCGCTACAGGGGCTGTGGTCGTGCTCGTGGACCATCGTCCCGCTCCCCATGAAGAAGCCTCTGCCTCAGCCCTCACCGTCACCACGGTCTTGAGCTGGGCTCTTTTCCCCTTGGAAAAGGACATCTGACACTCCATCTGGGCTCTGTGTCCTGGGTGAGACCAGAGCAGGCATGCCCGGGGATGAGCAGGGGGCCCAGGCCCACTCAGCTCTCTGGGATGGGGCTGGTGGGGGCCCTGCCATTCATCGAGCATAAAGGATGGATGCCCTTCTAGGTGCAGACCTGCAGACGCTTCCCTGGGCGCTGACTGTGATCCCACGCACACAGCAGACAGCACCCGGGAGCACCCCAGGGCTCCATTCTAGTCGGCAGTCAGACAGTGACACTAGATATGATGAGAGGGAGGGTTCACAGGACATTTCATGCGATCCCCCACCACCCCTCTGGCCTCCTCTAGCTACGGATGTGTCCTCTCTTTCTGGGACGAGATCGGCGGAGCCCAGGAGCAGCGGGGCATGTGAGTGAGCTTTGGCTAATGCACAGGGACCTTCCTTCTTTGAGAGGGCAGCGACGGGACTGTGATCTGGGGGCTGCTGGACCCTCATCCCACACATCTGCAATTCCTGTTGGAGGGTCCAGGTCTCAGGGCTTCTTCTGCAGAAGAGGAAAGGGGTCCTGGAGAGCCCTGGGTGGGGTGTGGGCACTGTGGGAGAGCAGAGGGGGCTGGAGGGCAGCCTCAGCCCCTACAGTGTCATTCCCCATCACCGCCGCCTCCCAGCCCTGTCTCTACCCCAATCCTGGGACCCAGAACAAAGGGCATGGCTTCCACACATCTGGTGGAACGTCGACACTGGGTGCTCAGCAGGTACTCAGAGGAGACCCAGGGAGGGCTCGGGGACTGGACGTCCCCCACCCAGTGGGAGATTAGTGTCCACGGAAGGACACCCTCTCCTGGCACCTACTGAACGAGGCAGCACGTAGGCACGGGAGGGGAAGTGGGAGGTATCCGGAGGGTCCTGGGAAGGCCAGGGATGGGACAGAGTCCCTTTGTTCCCTCCTTGGTTGGATAGTCACAGAGCACTAGTGTGCACTGAGGGCAATGACCACGCCAGACACGCCACCCCTCCCTGCCCACGTGCAGTGGAAGTCACGCGGCAAGTGGGCCGGGAGACTGAGCAGGGCGTCCAGTTTCCACGACGAGGACAGAAATGGTCACACCAGGGGTCAAGGGCTCCCACTCACAGAGGCTTTGGGCCAGCCCCTCCTCAGTGACCAGGTCTGCCTCAGGCAGGACTGCCACATCACAGGTGGACATGGAGTAGGAATGGGCTCTGACAGCCAGGAGCCGGGGACCCAGGGGCCCAGGTTCCCACAGGGGTTCCCTGGGGCATCCGTGTGGGAGGTGCCCCGTCCTCTGACTCCTCTGCCCACCTGTCTGTCCCCAGGGCCATCTCCTCCATCCTGGGCACCTGGCTGGGCCACTACCCTGAAGATTTCTTCCAGCCCCCAGAATTTCCCTGCCTAAAGACACTACTGGCGTACGCAAGGCTCAATGTGCCAGGCTCAGACCTGGAGCAACGTGCCTGGCTCCTCCTCTCTCGGCTGCGACATCTCGAGCCCGCTGGGCCAGAGGCTGGGGGTGAGGAGGACTGGGGGTGACTGATGGAGGCCTGTGGAGGGGAGAGAATGGGCCACACAGAGCAAGCCTCCGCAGACTGCGGTGTGGCTGGGAGCAAGGAGTGGTCTCAGATCACTGTCCCCATGGGCTACAATATGGGGAGACCACCCAGGGACGGGTTCTTAGACTCAGACAATATTGAGTGGTGGGCAAAGTTGCCTTCATTTGGAAGGGACATGGAAAGACAATCATGATGACCACACTTTCTCTTCTTGGAGCCACAGCAGCGGCCCCAGAGCGAGATCCGGAACCGTGCCGAAAGCTAGTCCCAGCTCCCACTGTGCTGCCTGCGGCAGCTTCAGAGCCTGAGCTGGAAAACCCCATCACTGCTGCTGGAGCTCAGCAACTCAAAAGAGCAGGGACGTCACCTGCCGTGTCGGGCCCAGTGCAGCTGGTGGTCAGAGCTCTGATCCACCGTGAGGATGTGCAAGAGTCACCTGCGCCTTTGGAAAGCCAGGAGCCAGAGCAGGCCCCAGCACTAGCTAGAGAGGTCCCTGAAGGGCCCCTGATGCCACCTGCCCTGTCGGAGTCGGCGCAGGACAGACTCACAGCTCTAAGTCCCTGTCAGAAGCTCCAAGAGCCACCTGTGCCCTTGGCAGCCCCAGAGCCAAAGCAGGCTCCAGTCCTAGCTATGGAGGTCCCTGAAGAGCCCCTTAGGCCACATGCCATGTCAGAGCCAGCGGAGGATATACTCACAGCTCTGACTCTCTGTCAGGAGCTAGAAGAGTCACCTGCACCTTTGGAAAGCCAGGAGCCCGAGCAGGCTCCAGCAACCACCTCTCTCAGTGGAGCAACCGGCCTCGGCCCCGGAGCAGCAGTTCCTGCTCGCTGAATCCCCAAAGGATGGCTTCCCCTCCCCTGTCCTTCCAGTGTTTCTAATTTTTGCGTTGTTCATGCACCTATTTCATAGTTTCATATATTCTGGTCATATAAATAAAGGATAAATTGAGTTTTCATGGAATTTTACTCTGATCCTTTTACATTGTACTTCCAGGTGTCATTAGGTACAGAGTGTTTCACAGCCTTGTCCTTCTACAGTATTTCCCTCCCAGAGACTCCCGTGCCACTCGTCAGATACTGTTCATTCCCTCAGCCCAGTCCCTGCAGCCCGGCTCCCCTCTCCACCTCTGTGAGTTGCTTCTTCTGGGTTTTCATGTGTGTGGGATCAGACAGTGTGCCCTTTTTGTATCTAGCTACGTAACCTATGAGTGATTCATATTTTTTTCAGGTTTTTTTCTCTTAAAAAACAAACAAAACCATAAACAGAAACAAACAAACAAAAAAAACCCATTTTACTACAAAGGAATAGTCCTGATACAATACTGCACATGTGAAGCCCCAAAATGAAATGTTTTCATGATCTGGGATAGGCTTCCCTTTTGTAAGTGTGACCCAAGAGCCAGAAATATCTGGGTTCATGAGACACCTTCAAAATCTTTCATTTTCCTGGATAGGCCAGGTTTCAATGATTCTAATGTGCATATTAGAAAAATATTAAGACTGCATATTAAATCTTCCTCTTTATTACAAACATATCAGGTAATTAAAAAGTTCTCTAAGGTTTTAGCCAGATTACGTTTTGTTAGTAAAATAGTGATGTAAATATGAAGAAAGGAAGACACATTCCTTCTACCTTCTATCACGATAGCCCATAACACATGGCGGCCCTCTTCCAGTCCTTTCCCTTGGAGTGTATGGGTGAGTGTGTGGGGGGAGGGGGTTTGCCTGTGTGTGGGATAGGGTGGGGCAGGGAGGGTTCCACAGCTGGGCTCTTGTGCGGCCTGAGGTCCCCACAGGGGACAGGCACTGCTACTCCTGTCCCCTTCTGCATTCTCAGGGGCTACACATCATTTACTCAGCAGCACCACCTGCGGAACAATTGAGACATCTCCAATTCTTGGAGTCTCATCCTTAAAGTGAAGAGTACAATGTGCCCTAAATCTCTTTTGCTTTAGGACTGTTTCCTAAAAGCACAATTTCTGGAACACACTTTAGTCCCACTGTGGGAGTATTGGCTGCAGGGTCCTCTATCTATACTCTCTTTCTTTCCGTGGAGCCTTGCTCGGGAAAGGAGGGTCCCTGGAGACTAGAGATGAACCCTGAAATCATGAGGAAGACAAGCCAGCAGTGAGGCCATCAGGCTACCTGGGCGGGACCCGTGAAGCAGGGAAGAGCCTGTCCATACCGCCCTCATGGATCCTCCCTCCACAAGCATCCCTGCCCCACCACACACACACACACACACACACACACACACACACACACACACACACCCATCCTGGAACACCCCTCATCCAGACCCCGTCCTGGGACACACCCCAGCCACTCCAGCCCCTCCTGCTCTAGAACTCAGCTTCTAAGTAGAGCAACCGGGTCCTGCTTCCAGGCCAGCAGAGGGGCGTCGGCCGGGCCACACTTGTCTGCTTGCTCCGGGTCCATCCTTTCTGGGCCTTGTCCTCCCAGGAAGGAACCAAGCTCTCATGGCAGCTCAGGTCAGTGAGTCACAGACATGACCTGAATGTGTTCATCCATATGTCCACTAGGTGGCAACAGCAAGAACTGCTTGAACCTCTGTGAACAGGGGGGCCTTTCCTGAGGAGGGAAGAGAAGGCTAGCTGAGGACAAAGCCGGAATTGACACCCCACACACACCCCCACCATGGGGTGTACGTGACATTCCTCAGGCACTCCTGGCTGCCCTAAAGGGCAAAGAAATAGTTAACCTATAGACACCACAATCCTGCAAGACTTAAGTCTCCCTCAGTTTCCCAATGTCTTAGCAGTTTACAAGAACCAAGCATTTCTATCAATAACTTAGCTTCCTGAAGGGAAAGTAGATACAATGAAATGTCCTTATACTCTGCAGCCTCCAGGAAGTTCCCAACCATCTTAATGTTCATGCCTTGCTAGAGGGCAAAACCACCTTCCCTAGACAATGGCAAGGCCTCTGTACCTTGTGAGTCTTCTTTCACATATGCAAGTATTATCTCAACCTCCCTTTTTCCTTACCTTCTCCCAACCCCATAGTCTACCATCAGCCACCCCTCACAAGCCAGGGCAGCAGCTCTTTCTGCCATGGGTCCTGTCATAAACCACCAATTTTGCACCAAAGACGTCTCAAGAATTCTTTCCTGGTCGTCGGCTCCAGATTCCACCCCCACTGAACCTCACCTGTATTCCACAACCTCCTCATTTCCAAAGCACACTGGGTGCTCATGGAAGCTGCAGGATGGACAGAGCCTCAACTGGCAGCTTTGGCACTGGGCATAGCCCCTCCACACCCCTCAGGCTCCTCCAGCAGTGACCCCCTGCCCCTGCCAGCCCCAATTCTTGATAACCCTGCAGTTCAGTTGTTGTGAGAGCGGTGCCTACGCTTCCTGCTCCAGACACAAGTGAGGAGAAGGGAGAGATCCCTCTCCTTGCACAAAGTCGGTTGACGGGGAGTCCACTTGATCGGAAGCTCTCCACCTGGGAGCCCTGCAAAGGACAGAAACGCTGTGACCCTCCGCCTTCCCCAAGGAGCTTTGGTGTGGGGAGCACCGCAGAAGTCTACAGAACTTGGTGCACAACAGCATCACACCTCTGCGCCTACAGATGAGGGCGGCCGCTTTTATTCTCACCCTTTCAAGAGGCAGGGAAAGCCCTCTGGGAACACAAGGCACACAGAGCAACCAGCTGACCCTGAGCCCCACCGGGCCCCCTGGCAAGGGGCAGTGCATCCCCGTCCAGGCAAAAACACCTGAGAATCAGCGCACTAGGCCCCCGCCCCCCAAAAACGAGGTGAAAGAAAGTGAACAGCAAGTTTACAGACCAAAGAGGATGGCCAAACTCTGGCGCTAGGGGAAAATAGCACCTAGAGCTTGAGGCTTTTTCTCATGATTCATTTCTCTCTCCATTCAAAATTTTCCATTTATTTTTTTTCCCTCTTTTTTTCCCTTTCCAACTACTTTTTTTTTAATTTTAGCAACTCTTCATTTTTCAATCTTTTCTGAACTTTCATTTTTTACATTGACATTTTATACATATATTCTTCATTTTTGTTTTCTTGTTTTTTTTTTAAAGAGAGTCTTTTTTTTTTTATAGATTTTATGTATTTATTCGACAGAGATAGAGACAGCCAGCGAGAGAGGGAACACAAGCAGGGGGAGTGGGAGAGGAAGAAGCAGGCTCATAGCAGAAGAGCCTGATGTGGGGCTCGATCCCAGATTGTCGGGATCACGCCCTGAGCCGAAGGCAGACGCTTAACCGCTGTGCCACCCAGGCGCTCCTATAGTCCTCATTTTTGGATTCCTTTCGCTATATATATATGAGTTTGGCTTTCTTTACAATTTTGGGATTTAGTGACTTCCAACACACAGACCAAAAGACAATCGGGACCAAGTGGATCACCCTGTTTTGTCCACCCTGTGAGATCTCAATCTCTCTCTCCCCCATCCATTCTTCTCTGGGAAAAGTGACTAGAGGGAGGGATTCACAGCAAAAGAAAGAGCCAGGGGTAACACTCTCTGCCACTGATCTAATGAATACGGTTTTAAGTAAGATGTCAGAGCTGGAACTCAGGATGACAATTACAAAGTTGCTAGCTGGGCTTGAAAAAAGGATAAATGACACGAGAGACTCTCCTAGTGCAGAAATGAAATCGAATCAGGCCCACATTCAAAAGGCTCTAACTGAGATGCAGTCTACATTGGATGTGGATGCTCTAACGGCTAGGGTCAATGAGGCAGAAGACAGAGTCAGTGACACCAAAGACAAGCTGATGGAAAGGAAGGAGGCTGAGGAAAAGAGAGAAAGCCAACGAGTGGACCATGGGTGGAGGAATCGAAAAATCAGTGATGCCACAAAAGGAAACAATATTGGAATTACTTCTGGCCCTGAGGGAGAAGACACAGAGGGACAGAAGATCTATCTGTGTGGATCGTAGCTGAGAACTTCCCTAATCTGGGAGGGAAACAGGCATTCAAGTCCAAGAGGTAGAGAGGACTCTTCCCCAAATCCATAAGAATAGAGGAACACCCTAACATATACTAGTGACGTTTGCAATTTCAGACAGAAAGAGAAAATCCTGAAAGCAGCTCGAGACAAGAGGGTCTTCACCGACAGGGGTAAGCACATTAGACTAGCCACATACCTATCCACAGAGACCTGGCACACCAGAAAGGGCTGGCGTGATCGAGTCAGGGTACTAAATGAGAAAAACATGCAGCCAAGAATACTTTATCCAGCAAGGAGTCATTCCGAATAGGAGCAGAGATAAAGAGCTTCCAGGACAGAAAGAAACTCAAAGGATTTGGCCGCTAAACCACCCTGCAAGAAATAGGAAGGGGGATCCTGTAAGTGAAGAGAGACTCCAAGAGTAACACAGACCAGAAAGAAACAGAGACCATCTACACAATTAGGGACGTGACAGGTAATGCAATGGACTCATCTCCATCTGCTTTTTAGATTTTTTTTCTTTAGCATTGGTCTTAAGCAATTTTATTCGGATGTAGGTTGACAAGGAGGGTTTTTTTCATGATCCTTATGTTTGGGGGTTTTGTTGGCTGGATTCCTGAATTCTTGAATCTATGGGTGTAGAGGGTTCATGCAATTCAGATAATAATCAGACATTACTTCTTCAAACATTTTTTTTTCTGTACCTCAGCCAATTTCTTATCTACCAGGCCACTTGAAATTGCTACAAAGCTCACACCTACTCTAGTGTTTGTGTGCATGGCGTGGTTTGCACCCTTCCTTTTCTCTGCTTTATTCTGGACAACTGCTATGATCATGCATTCAAGTTCTCTCTCTGTCTCTCTCTCTCTCTTTTTGCTATGTAGTGTCTACTGTGAAAGAAAGCCCATCTACTACATTTTTCATCTTAGACGTGCTACTCTTCAGCTCCAGAATTTGGGTTTTCCTTGTTTTCATATTTTCTATATCTCTGTTTCACTTCATCCTTTGTGTACATTCTTACGTATATAAAACCTCTTTCTAACAGTTGTTTGAAAGTGCATGTGCAATACTTCCATCCTCTTTTTGATTTCTGGGTAGGTTTCTATTGTTTAATCTTTCTCCTCAGTACGAGGTGAACTTTTCTCCTTCTTTGCATCCTGGTAATCTTTGGTTGGAAGGCAGGTATTGTGAATTTTAATTGTTAGATATTAACTATTGCTTATATTTCTACACATACTCATGAGGATTATTCTGATGGTGAGGTTCCTGGAGAACTATTTTATCCTTTCAGACTAGCTTTCCAAAGGTTTGTTAGGTGGTATCACAGTAGTCTTCAATATATTTTGCTATTGTTCTGTTGGTATTCTGAGCTCTCTTTGCAATGTCCCACGAATTACGAGGTTTTCCACTCTGCCTGCTGCTGGTAGCACAGACTTTTCCTGGTTGTGTGTGAAGGCTAGTGACATTTTCCTCTCTGCTTCCCCTGGGCTATTATTTTCCCCACACCACATACGTTCCTCACACAGGTGCCCTATTGAGGAATTCTATGAAAACTCAAACGCGATCCTAGATGGCTTTCTGAGGTCCTCTTTCTCTGTGCAGCTCTCCTCAGTATTCTGTACTGTAAACCACAGCCATATCGACTTCTCCAAATTTCCATCTTGCTGTCTCCAACTCATGGAAATGGCTGAGCTTCGCCTGTATTCTTCATCCCTGACCCATAGACTAGAAACTAAATCTCTTTAGGCAGTTAAGTGAGGGAAATGCAGAGTCCCCCATGTTTGTCTTCCCTCTTGCACTAGTCACTTCCCTGCATTGCCTGGAAATATATCGAAAGTGTTCTTTTGCCAGGGCGCCTGGGTGGCTCAGTTGCTTAAGCTTCTGACTCGTGATCTGGACTCAGGTCACGAATTCAGGGTCTTGGGATCAAGACCAGCATTGGGCATCACACTCAGCACAGAGTCGGCTTGAGATTCTGTCTCCCCTCTCCCTCTATCCTCCCCACCCCCCACACTCTGTCTCTCAAGCCAACACAGAAAATCTTTCAACTAAAATAAAGTCAGTTACGTAAGAGACGGCCTCTGCAACAAGGGGAAGACCCTAGCAGGGTCCGTGCCTTGCCCAGAATCACAGACTGGTAAGAAGGCAGAACCAGGCCTGAACCCAGCTCTCCGAGTGTCCTCAAAGGTGGGGCCATGGCTGAACCTAGCTACTCACTGGGAGCTCGGGAAGAGGTGGTGTTCTGGAACTGGCTGTAGACCTGGAGATGGTATGGGGGTGGGAAGAAGCATCGACATCCCAGGCAGGAGGCATCCCAGCACGTACCTGTCTGAGGAGGAGCCCAGGCCAGGGCAACCCACTGACGGCACCCCTGCCCACATGACACCCAGAGGAAAGGAGGGATGGCTCGTGACACACGACTGGCAGCGTCTAGGGGTAAGGGTGGGCTCAGCCCCTCTAAGCCAAGGCTCCAATAGCTTCTGTAGGGTTTGCCTTGGAAATTAGAAAGCCTAAGACCTGGGAAAGCTATTTCCCATCCACCCCTAGGTGGGACTGGGCCTGCACAATAGGAGTACTGGGGCACACACATGTGCACAGACACACACACAACACTAGGGACTGTGGGTGGGATCGGAGGAGCTACAGACTCAGAGAAGGTGAGAAAGGAAGAAAATGTGGTGGCTGCGGCACCACTCCCCCAATTTCTTAGATGGTATCCCACCTATGCCTGTGGACTTCTGCAAGAAGTACACGCTGGAATAATCCCTATCGCACAGGCAAGACACAGACCATCCCTGACAGGCACAACGGCTTCTCCGCGGTCCAAAACAGGGAAGATGGAGAGTTGCATCAGAGCCCAGGGGTGTTTCCAAGCTGGGGCCCTGGCTGCACCCAGACCTTCCCTGGGGCCTGTGGCGAGGGTTGTGTTGGTGTCACTGGGTACACATTTGGCATGGCATGCAGAAAGGGGATGAGCAGTCGGCAGCCCAGAGCACTGTCTGTGCAGGTGCTAGTCCAGGTGTGGACTCAGGGAGGGGATCCCAGGAAGTGAAGTCACTTCCCTGATAACCGACCCCAACGGAACTCGGAACCCCGGTCACCAGGCACCCACATTCTAGTGCGGTCCCGTATCAGGCTCACTTGGCCGGAGACATTCGATAGTGAAAGATGTTCTCTTGCTGCGTGCCCATTTTCCGGGGCTCTGGCTTCCAGAATCCCCGGGGTGAGGGACGTTTCACATGCTGCAGACACTGGCTCAACCCGCGCCCCCGACACCTCAGGGCCTTTGCCAGGAGGTGCCGGAAGGTAATACCGAGCGACCTAGGCCACGCCAGGCCACCTCTCCGAGCCACCCCTGGGCAGCCCCATTCCCCCAGTTTCAGGGAAAGAGGGGTATGTGGGGGAGGTCCCGCCCTGGGCTGGAGGAGGTTGCAGGGCAGTGGATACCCTGGTGATGCCTTCATGTTCACACCAATGCCACGGGAGGGTGGGGGGGGCAGGGTGGAAAGAAGATTCCCGAGGTGCCTCTCACCAGGGCCAGAGTGAATCCAAGGCCCTCGAGCTGTGTCACTTTTCTCTCCATGGTGGAGCTGCGTGCATCCTGGGGTGTGGTGTGTCTGGAAGGGAGTCCCCTGGGGCTGGGGACCAGCCAAGGCAGCCAGACAGACCTCTGAAGCCTCCCGCCTGGCTGCCGGGCACTGTCTTTACAGAGCTCCACACAGGAGACGGGGCAGGAGCTGAACGATGGGATCCCCTGCCCCACCTCCTTGAAGGACAGGAAGGAGTCCCCTACTGCCAACAAAGTTCAGCGCTGGCTCAGGGTGAGTGGAGGTGCCGGAGGGACCCAGCACCCAGGGCACCGATGCGGCACAAAGGGACCCAGATCCCAGAAACCAGCCTCTGGGCTCCTCGGGGCTCCGTCCTAGACTCCTGCTCCCATGTGAACCCGGATCCCCATCCCCTCCCCAAACCAGCCCTCAGGGCCCTGCCACGGCCTTGGCCCGATGCACAGTCCCTATCCACATATCTGTACGAATATCAGAAAAGCGACCTTAAACCACCTCTCATCCCTTGCTCGAGATCCTGGTGAGTTGGGAGACTTTTCCCCAAAGGGGCATGGGGCTCACGGTACTATGCCTATTGCTCTGCCCTTTGGTTGTAAAGGAGCACATCCCTGGGGCCCCTCCAGGGTGCGGAGCAGACGCCTCCTTGTGCTGCACAACATTCCAGAAGGCCCATCAGTTACCGCAGCCATTGAGCCCTTCACAGATGCAGGACGTTCATGTGATTCCCTTCTGTTGCCAACTCACAGTGCTGCACGGAACATCCTACGTACCCTAAAATGCTGAGCACCCCCACCCATGAAACAGTCTCTGTGTTCTCAAGCGTGGGATACATCGTCAGAAATCACAGGGACGATGCCCTTAGTGCAGGGAGAGGCTGTCAATACTCAGCTAACGATCTGACCTGAGATACCAACGTCCATTCACACACCCCCCACCTCACATCCTCCTATTGTTGCCATTCTCCCTTTTCCCTAAAAGGATTGCATGAGGTATTTTTTTGAGACACAGACAGAGATAGAGACAGAGACAGAGACGGGGGTGGGAGACACAGAGGCAGAGACAGGATCCTCAAGCAGACCCCGCCCTAAGTGCGAAGCCTGAGGATGGACTCGATCTCAGGACGCGCGCATCATGACCTCAGCCGAAACCAAGAGGCGGACCCCGAACCCACGGAACCAGCCAGGCACCTTGCTCCTTTTGTCTACTGTGGGCCCTCCTGTCCCACCTCTTTGCCTACGTCACCGAGAGCCTGGGGGTTTGCTCTGGGCTCCAACCCCCAACCCTCCTGGTGACTGCAGTGAAGACCGCATGTCTCCCCTGTCCCACCGCAGGCTAGAAAGGCCTCAACCGGGAAGAGCAATGGGACCTGCGTGGTGTGGCCCCAACGGGCAGAGCTGCTGAAGAAGCGAGTAGAACACCTGCTGCCCGCCTTCCTAGCCAGAGACCTCAGCTACGTCTCCACGTTCCTGGCCACATACAGAGCTTTTGCTACCACCCAGGAGGTGCTGGACCAGCTGTTGACAAGGTGAGCACCCTGCCCCTCCACAGCCCAGTGGGATTTGCCCACCTCGTGCTTGGGAGTCTGGGGAATGCCACCCAACTTCCCGGAGCCTCAGTTGGCTCCTCGGACTGGGGCAGAGTTATTACAGGGACTCAGTGGGGTCCTGTAGGCTAAGGACACCTGGGTGCCTGGCCCTGTGGAAAGGTCCGCTACAGGGGCTGTGGTCGTGCTCGTGGACCATCGTCCCGCTCCCCATGAAGAAGCCTCTGCCTCAGCCCTCACCGTCACCACGGTCTTGAGCTGGGCTCTTTTCCCCTTGGAAAAGGACATCTGACACTCCATCTGGGCTCTGTGTCCTGGGTGAGACCAGAGCAGGCATGCCCGGGGATGAGCAGGGGGCCCCAGGCCCACTCAGCTCTCTGGGATGGGGCTGGTGGGGGCCCTGCCATTCATCGAGCATAAAGGATGGATGCCCTTCTAGGTGCAGACCTGCAGACGCTTCCCTGGGCGCTGACTGTGATCCCACGCACACAGCAGACAGCACCCGGGAGCACCCCAGGGCTCCATTCTAGTCGGCAGTCAGACAGTGACACTAGATATGATGAGAGGGAGGGTTCACAGGACATTTCATGCGATCCCCCACCACCCCTCTGGCCTCCTCTAGCTACGGATGTGTCCTCTCTTTCTGGGACGAGATCGGCGGAGCCCAGGAGCAGCGGGGCATGTGAGTGAGCTTTGGCTAATGCACAGGGACCTTCCTTCTTTGAGAGGGCAGCGACGGGACTGTGATCTGGGGGCTGCTGGACCCTCATCCCACACATCTGCAATTCCTGTTGGAGGGTCCAGGTCTCAGGGCTTCTTCTGCAGAAGAGGAAAGGGGTCCTGGAGAGCCCTGGGTGGGGTGTGGGCACTGTGGGAGAGCAGAGGGGGCTGGAGGGCAGCCTCAGCCCCTACAGTGTCATTCCCCATCACCGCCGCCTCCCAGCCCTGTCTCTACCCCAATCCTGGGACCCAGAACAAAGGGCATGGCTTCCACACATCTGGTGGAACGTCGACACTGGGTGCTCACCAGGTACTCAGAGGAGACCCAGGGAGGGCTCGGGGACTGGACGTCCCCCACCCAGTGGGAGATTAGTGTCCACGGAAGGACACCCTCTCCTGGCACCTACTGAACGAGGCAGCACGTAGGCACGGGAGGGGAAGTGGGAGGTATCCGGAGGGTCCTGGGAAGGCCAGGGATGGGACAGAGTCCCTTTGTTCCCTCCTTGGTTGGATAGTCACAGAGCACTAGTGTGCACTGAGGGCAATGACCACGCCAGACACGCCACCCCTCCCTGCCCACGTGCAGTGGAAGTCACGCGGCAAGTGGGCCGGGAGACTGAGCAGGGCGTCCAGTTTCCACGACGAGGACAGAAATGGTCACACCAGGGGTCAAGGGCTCCCACTCACAGAGGCTTTGGGCCAGCCCCTCCTCAGTGACCAGGTCTGCCTCAGGCAGGACTGCCACATCACAGGTGGACATGGAGTAGGAATGGGCTCTGACAGCCAGGAGCCGGGGACCCAGGGGCCCAGGTTCCCACAGGGGTTCCCTGGGGCATCCGTGTGGGAGGTGCCCCGTCCTCTGACTCCTCTGCCCACCTGTCTGTCCCCAGGGCCATCTCCTCCATCCTGGGCACCTGGCTGGGCCACTACCCTGAAGATTTCTTCCAGCCCCCAGAATTTCCCTGCCTAAAGACACTACTGGCGTACGCAAGGCTCAATGTGCCAGGCTCAGACCTGGAGCAACGTGCCTGGCTCCTCCTCTCTCGGCTGCGACATCTCGAGCCCGCTGGGCCAGAGGCTGGGGGTGAGGAGGACTGGGGGTGACTGATGGAGGCCTGTGGAGGGGAGAGAATGGGCCACACAGAGCAAGCCTCCGCAGACTGCGGTGTGGCTGGGAGCAAGGAGTGGTCTCAGATCACTGTCCCCATGGGCTACAATATGGGGAGACCACCCAGGGACGGGTTCTTAGACTCAGACAATATTGAGTGGTGGGCAAAGTTGCCTTCATTTGGAAGGGACATGGAAAGACAATCATGATGACCACACTTTCTCTTCTTGGAGCCACAGCAGCGGCCCCAGAGCGAGATCCGGAACCGTGCCGAAAGCTAGTCCCAGCTCCCACTGTGCTGCCTGCGGCAGCTTCAGAGCCTGAGCTGGAAAACCCCATCACTGCTGCTGGAGCTCAGCAACTCAAAAGAGCAGGGACGTCACCTGCCGTGTCGGGCCCAGTGCAGCTGGTGGTCAGAGCTCTGATCCACCGTGAGGATGTGCAAGAGTCACCTGCGCCTTTGGAAAGCCAGGAGCCAGAGCAGGCCCCAGCACTAGCTAGAGAGGTCCCTGAAGGGCCCCTGATGCCACCTGCCCTGTCGGAGTCGGCGCAGGACAGACTCACAGCTCTAAGTCCCTGTCAGAAGCTCCAAGAGCCACCTGTGCCCTTGGCAGCCCCAGAGCCAAAGCAGGCTCCAGTCCTAGCTATGGAGGTCCCTGAAGAGCCCCTTAGGCCACATGCCATGTCAGAGCCAGCGGAGGATATACTCACAGCTCTGACTCTCTGTCAGGAGCTAGAAGAGTCACCTGCACCTTTGGAAAGCCAGGAGCCCGAGCAGGCTCCAGCAACCACCTCTCTCAGTGGAGCAACCGGCCTCGGCCCCGGAGCAGCAGTTCCTGCTCGCTGAATCCCCAAAGGATGGCTTCCCCTCCCCTGTCCTTCCAGTGTTTCTAATTTTTGCGTTGTTCATGCACCTATTTCATAGTTTCATATATTCTGGTCATATAAATAAAGGATAAATTGAGTTTTCATGGAATTTTACTCTGATCCTTTTACATTGTACTTCCAGGTGTCATTAGGTACAGAGTGTTTCACAGCCTTGTCCTTCTACAGTATTTCCCTCCCAGAGACTCCCGTGCCACTCGTCAGATACTGTTCATTCCCTCAGCCCAGTCCCTGCAGCCCGGCTCCCCTCTCCACCTCTGTGAGTTGCTTCTTCTGGGTTTTCATGTGTGTGGGATCAGACAGTGTGCCCTTTTTGTATCTAGCTACGTAACCTATGAGTGATTCATATTTTTTTCAGGTTTTTTTCTCTTAAAAAACAAACAAAACCATAAACAGAAACAAACAAACAAAAAAAACCCATTTTACTACAAAGGAATAGTCCTGATACAATACTGCACATGTGAAGCCCCAAAATGAAATGTTTTCATGATCTGGGATAGGCTTCCCTTTTGTAAGTGTGACCCAAGAGCCAGAAATATCTGGGTTCATGAGACACCTTCAAAATCTTTCATTTTCCTGGATAGGCCAGGTTTCAATGATTCTAATGTGCATATTAGAAAAATATTAAGACTGCATATTAAATCTTCCTCTTTATTACAAACATATCAGGTAATTAAAAAGTTCTCTAAGGTTTTAGCCAGATTACGTTTTGTTAGTAAAATAGTGATGTAAATATGAAGAAAGGAAGACACATTCCTTCTACCTTCTATCACGATAGCCCATAACACATGGCGGCCCTCTTCCAGTCCTTTCCCTTGGAGTGTATGGGTGAGTGTGTGGGGGGAGGGGGTTTGCCTGTGTGTGGGATAGGGTGGGGCAGGGAGGGTTCCACAGCTGGGCTCTTGTGCGGCCTGAGGTCCCCACAGGGGACAGGCACTGCTACTCCTGTCCCCTTCTGCATTCTCAGGGGCTACACATCATTTACTCAGCAGCACCACCTGCGGAACAATTGAGACATCTCCAATTCTTGGAGTCTCATCCTTAAAGTGAAGAGTACAATGTGCCCTAAATCTCTTTTGCTTTAGGACTGTTTCCTAAAAGCACAATTTCTGGAACACACTTTAGTCCCACTGTGGGAGTATTGGCTGCAGGGTCCTCTATCTATACTCTCTTTCTTTCCGTGGAGCCTTGCTCGGGAAAGGAGGGTCCCTGGAGACTAGAGATGAACCCTGAAATCATGAGGAAGACAAGCCAGCAGTGAGGCCATCAGGCTACCTGGGCGGGACCCGTGAAGCAGGGAAGAGCCTGTCCATACCGCCCTCATGGATCCTCCCTCCACAAGCATCCCTGCCCCACCACACACACACACACACACACACACACACACACACACACACACACACACCCATCCTGGAACACCCCTCATCCAGACCCCGTCCTGGGACACACCCCAGCCACTCCAGCCCCTCCTGCTCTAGAACTCAGCTTCTAAGTAGAGCAACCGGGTCCTGCTTCCAGGCCAGCAGAGGGGCGTCGGCCGGGCCACACTTGTCTGCTTGCTCCGGGTCCATCCTTTCTGGGCCTTGTCCTCCCAGGAAGGAACCAAGCTCTCATGGCAGCTCAGGTCAGTGAGTCACAGACATGACCTGAATGTGTTCATCCATATGTCCACTAGGTGGCAACAGCAAGAACTGCTTGAACCTCTGTGAACAGGGGGGCCTTTCCTGAGGAGGGAAGAGAAGGCTAGCTGAGGACAAAGCCGGAATTGACACCCCACACACACCCCCACCATGGGGTGTACGTGACATTCCTCAGGCACTCCTGGCTGCCCTAAAGGGCAAAGAAATAGTTAACCTATAGACACCACAATCCTGCAAGACTTAAGTCTCCCTCAGTTTCCCAATGTCTTAGCAGTTTACAAGAACCAAGCATTTCTATCAATAACTTAGCTTCCTGAAGGGAAAGTAGATACAATGAAATGTCCTTATACTCTGCAGCCTCCAGGAAGTTCCCAACCATCTTAATGTTCATGCCTTGCTAGAGGGCAAAACCACCTTCCCTAGACAATGGCAAGGCCTCTGTACCTTGTGAGTCTTCTTTCACATATGCAAGTATTATCTCAACCTCCCTTTTTCCTTACCTTCTCCCAACCCCATAGTCTACCATCAGCCACCCCTCACAAGCCAGGGCAGCAGCTCTTTCTGCCATGGGTCCTGTCATAAACCACCAATTTTGCACCAAAGACGTCTCAAGAATTCTTTCCTGGTCGTCGGCTCCAGATTCCACCCCCACTGAACCTCACCTGTATTCCACAACCTCCTCATTTCCAAAGCACACTGGGTGCTCATGGAAGCTGCAGGATGGACAGAGCCTCAACTGGCAGCTTTGGCACTGGGCATAGCCCCTCCACACCCCTCAGGCTCCTCCAGCAGTGACCCCCTGCCCCTGCCAGCCCCAATTCTTGATAACCCTGCAGTTCAGTTGTTGTGAGAGCGGTGCCTACGCTTCCTGCTCCAGACACAAGTGAGGAGAAGGGAGAGATCCCTCTCCTTGCACAAAGTCGGTTGACGGGGAGTCCACTTGATCGGAAGCTCTCCACCTGGGAGCCCTGCAAAGGACAGAAACGCTGTGACCCTCCGCCTTCCCCAAGGAGCTTTGGTGTGGGGAGCACCGCAGAAGTCTACAGAACTTGGTGCACAACAGCATCACACCTCTGCGCCTACAGATGAGGGCGGCCGCTTTTATTCTCACCCTTTCAAGAGGCAGGGAAAGCCCTCTGGGAACACAAGGCACACAGAGCAACCAGCTGACCCTGAGCCCCACCGGGCCCCCTGGCAAGGGGCAGTGCATCCCCGTCCAGGCAAAAACACCTGAGAATCAGCGCACTAGGCCCCCGCCCCCCAAAAACGAGGTGAAAGAAAGTGAACAGCAAGTTTACAGACCAAAGAGGATGGCCAAACTCTGGCGCTAGGGGAAAATAGCACCTAGAGCTTGAGGCTTTTTCTCATGATTCATTTCTCTCTCCATTCAAAATTTTCCATTTATTTTTTTTCCCTCTTTTTTTCCCTTTCCAACTACTTTTTTTTTAATTTTAGCAACTCTTCATTTTTCAATCTTTTCTGAACTTTCATTTTTTACATTGACATTTTATACATATATTCTTCATTTTTGTTTTCTTGTTTTTTTTTTAAAGAGAGTCTTTTTTTTTTTTTATAGATTTTATGTATTTATTCGACAGAGATAGAGACAGCCAGCGAGAGAGGGAACACAAGCAGGGGGAGTGGGAGAGGAAGAAGCAGGCTCATAGCAGAAGAGCCTGATGTGGGGCTCGATCCCAGATTGTCGGGATCACGCCCTGAGCCGAAGGCAGACGCTTAACCGCTGTGCCACCCAGGCGCTCCTATAGTCCTCATTTTTGGATTCCTTTCGCTATATATATATGAGTTTGGCTTTCTTTACAATTTTGGGATTTAGTGACTTCCAACACACAGACCAAAAGACAATCGGGACCAAGTGGATCACCCTGTTTTGTCCACCCTGTGAGATCTCAATCTCTCTCTCCCCCATCCATTCTTCTCTGGGAAAAGTGACTAGAGGGAGGGATTCACAGCAAAAGAAAGAGCCAGGGGTAACACTCTCTGCCACTGATCTAATGAATACGGTTTTAAGTAAGATGTCAGAGCTGGAACTCAGGATGACAATTACAAAGTTGCTAGCTGGGCTTGAAAAAAGGATAAATGACACGAGAGACTCTCCTAGTGCAGAAATGAAATCGAATCAGGCCCACATTCAAAAGGCTCTAACTGAGATGCAGTCTACATTGGATGTGGATGCTCTAACGGCTAGGGTCAATGAGGCAGAAGACAGAGTCAGTGACACCAAAGACAAGCTGATGGAAAGGAAGGAAGCTGAGGAAAAGAGAGAAAGCCAACGAGTGGACCATGGGTGGAGGAATCGAAAAATCAGTGATGCCACAAAAGGAAACAATATTGGAATTACTTCTGGCCCTGAGGGAGAAGACACAGAGGGACAGAAGATCTATCTGTGTGGATCGTAGCTGAGAACTTCCCTAATCTGGGAGGGAAACAGGCATTCAAGTCCAAGAGGTAGAGAGGACTCTTCCCCAAATCCATAAGAATAGAGGAACACCCTAACATATACTAGTGACGTTTGCAATTTCAGACAGAAAGAGAAAATCCTGAAAGCAGCTCGAGACAAGAGGGTCTTCACCGACAGGGGTAAGCACATTAGACTAGCCACATACCTATCCACAGAGACCTGGCACACCAGAAAGGGCTGGCGTGATCGAGTCAGGGTACTAAATGAGAAAAACATGCAGCCAAGAATACTTTATCCAGCAAGGAGTCATTCCGAATAGGAGCAGAGATAAAGAGCTTCCAGGACAGAAAGAAACTCAAAGGATTTGGCCGCTAAACCACCCTGCAAGAAATAGGAAGGGGGATCCTGTAAGTGAAGAGAGACTCCAAGAGTAACACAGACCAGAAAGAAACAGAGACCATCTACAGAATTAGGGACGTGACAGGTAATGCAATGGACTCATCTCCATCTGCTTTTTAGATTTTTTTTCTTTAGCATTGGTCTTAAGCAATTTTATTCGGATGTAGGTTGACAAGGAGGGTTTTTTTCATGATCCTTATGTTTGGGGGTTTTGTTGGCTGGATTCCTGAATTCTTGAATCTATGGGTGTAGAGGGTTCATGCAATTCAGATAATAATCAGACATTACTTCTTCAAACATTTTTTTTTCTGTACCTCAGCCAATTTCTTATCTACCAGGCCACTTGAAATTGCTACAAAGCTCACACCTACTCTAGTGTTTGTGTGCATGGCGTGGTTTGCACCCTTCCTTTTCTCTGCTTTATTCTGGACAACTGCTATGATCATGCATTCAAGTTCTCTCTCTGTCTCTCTCTCTCTCTTTTTGCTATGTAGTGTCTACTGTGAAAGAAAGCCCATCTACTACATTTTTCATCTTAGACGTGCTACTCTTCAGCTCCAGAATTTGGGTTTTCCTTGTTTTCATATTTTCTATATCTCTGTTTCACTTCATCCTTTGTGTACATTCTTACGTATATAAAACCTCTTTCTAACAGTTGTTTGAAAGTGCATGTGCAATACTTCCATCCTCTTTTTGATTTCTGGGTAGGTTTCTATTGTTTAATCTTTCTCCTCAGTACGAGGTGAACTTTTCTCCTTCTTTGCATCCTGGTAATCTTTGGTTGGAAGGCAGGTATTGTGAATTTTAATTGTTAGATATTAACTATTGCTTATATTTCTACACATACTCATGAGGATTATTCTGATGGTGAGGTTCCTGGAGAACTATTTTATCCTTTCAGACTAGCTTTCCAAAGGTTTGTTAGGTGGTATCACAGTAGTCTTCAATATATTTTGCTATTGTTCTGTTGGTATTCTGAGCTCTCTTTGCAATGTCCCACGAATTACGAGGTTTTCCACTCTGCCTGCTGCTGGTAGCACAGACTTTTCCTGGTTGTGTGTGAAGGCTAGTGACATTTTCCTCTCTGCTTCCCCTGGGCTATTATTTTCCCCACACCACATACGTTCCTCACACAGGTGCCCTATTGAGGAATTCTATGAAAACTCAAAAGTGATCCTAGATGGCTTTCTGAGGTCCTCTTTCTCTGTGCAGCTCTCCTCAGTATTCTGTACTGTAAACCACAGCCATATCGACTTCTCCAAATTTCCATCTTGCTGTCTCCAACTCATGGAAATGGCTGAGCTTCGCCTGTATTCTTCATCCCTGACCCATAGACTAGAAACTAAATCTCTTTAGGCAGTTAAGTGAGGGAAATGCAGAGTCCCCCATGTTTGTCTTCCCTCTTGCACTAGTCACTTCCCTGCATTGCCTGGAAATATATCGAAAGTGTTCTTTTGCCAGGGCGCCTGGGTGGCTCAGTTGCTTAAGCTTCTGACTCGTGATCTGGACTCAGGTCACGAATTCAGGGTCTTGGGATCAAGACCAGCATTGGGCATCACACTCAGCACAGAGTCGGCTTGAGATTCTGTCTCCCCTCTCCCTCTATCCTCCCCACCCCCCACACTCTGTCTCTCAAGCCAACACAGAAAATCTTTCAACTAAAATAAAGTCAGTTACGTAAGAGACGGCCTCTGCAACAAGGGGAAGACCCTAGCAGGGTCCGTGCCTTGCCCAGAATCACAGACTGGTAAGAAGGCAGAACCAGGCCTGAACCCAGCTCTCCGAGTGTCCTCAAAGGTGGGGCCATGGCTGAACCTAGCTACTCACTGGGAGCTCGGGAAGAGGTGGTGTTCTGGAACTGGCTGTAGACCTGGAGATGGTATGGGGGTGGGAAGAAGCATCGACATCCCAGGCAGGAGGCATCCCAGCACGTACCTGTCTGAGGAGGAGCCCAGGCCAGGGCAACCCACTGACGGCACCCCTGCCCACATGACACCCAGAGGAAAGGAGGGATGGCTCGTGACACACGACTGGCAGCGTCTAGGGGTAAGGGTGGGCTCAGCCCCTCTAAGCCAAGGCTCCAATAGCTTCTGTAGGGTTTGCCTTGGAAATTAGAAAGCCTAAGACCTGGGAAAGCTATTTCCCATCCACCCCTAGGTGGGACTGGGCCTGCACAATAGGAGTACTGGGGCACACACATGTGCACAGACACACACACAACACTAGGGACTGTGGGTGGGATCGGAGGAGCTACAGACTCAGAGAAGGTGAGAAAGGAAGAAAATGTGGTGGCTGCGGCACCACTCCCCCAATTTCTTAGATGGTATCCCACCTATGCCTGTGGACTTCTGCAAGAAGTACACGCTGGAATAATCCCTATCGCACAGGCAAGACACAGACCATCCCTGACAGGCACAACGGCTTCTCCGCGGTCCAAAACAGGGAAGATGGAGAGTTGCATCAGAGCCCAGGGGTGTTTCCAAGCTGGGGCCCTGGCTGCACCCAGACCTTCCCTGGGGCCTGTGGCGAGGGTTGTGTTGGTGTCACTGGGTACACATTTGGCATGGCATGCAGAAAGGGGATGAGCAGTCGGCAGCCCAGAGCACTGTCTGTGCAGGTGCTAGTCCAGGTGTGGACTCAGGGAGGGGATCCCAGGAAGTGAAGTCACTTCCCTGATAACCGACCCCAACGGAACTCGGAACCCCGGTCACCAGGCACCCACATTCTAGTGCGGTCCCGTATCAGGCTCACTTGGCCGGAGACATTCGATAGTGAAAGATGTTCTCTTGCTGCGTGCCCATTTTCCGGGGCTCTGGCTTCCAGAATCCCCGGGGTGAGGGACGTTTCACATGCTGCAGACACTGGCTCAACCCGCGCCCCCGACACCTCAGGGCCTTTGCCAGGAGGTGCCGGAAGGTAATACCGAGCGACCTAGGCCAGGCCAGGCCACCTCTCCGAGCCACCCCTGGGCAGCCCCATTCCCCCAGTTTCAGGGAAAGAGGGGTATGTGGGGGAGGTCCCGCCCTGGGCTGGAGGAGGTTGCAGGGCAGTGGATACCCTGGTGATGCCTTCATGTTCACACCGATGCCACGGGAGGGTGGGGGGGGCAGGGTGGAAAGAAGATTCCCGAGGTGCCTCTCACCAGGGCCAGAGTGAATCCAAGGCCCTCGAGCTGTGTCACTTTTCTCTCCATGGTGGAGCTGCGTGCATCCTGGGGTGTGGTGTGTCTGGAAGGGAGTCCCCTGGGGCTGGGGACCAGCCAAGGCAGCCAGACAGACCTCTGAGGCCTCCCGCCTGGCTGCCGGGCACTGTCTTTACAGAGCTCCACACAGGAGACGGGGCAGGAGCTGAACGATGGGATCCCCTGCCCCACCTCCTTGAAGGACAGGAAGGAGTCCCCTACTGCCAACAAAGTTCAGCGCTGGCTCAGGGTGAGTGGAGGTGCCGGAGGGACCCAGCACCCAGGGCACCGATGCGGCACAAAGGGACCCAGATCCCAGAAACCAGCCTCTGGGCTCCTCGGGGCTCCGTCCTAGACTCCTGCTCCCATGTGAACCCGGATCCCCATCCCCTCCCCAAACCAGCCCTCAGGGCCCTGCCACGGCCTTGGCCCGATGCACAGTCCCTATGCACATATCTGTACGAATATCAGAAAAGCGACCTTAAACCACCTCTCATCCCTTGCTCGAGATCCTGGTGAGTTGGGAGACTTTTCCCCAAAGGGGCATGGGGCTCACGGTACTATGCCTATTGCTCTGCCCTTTGGTTGTAAAGGAGCACATCCCTGGGGCCCCTCCAGGGTGCGGAGCAGACGCCTCCTTGTGCTGCACAACATTCCAGAAGGCCCATCAGTTACCGCAGCCATTGAGCCCTTCACAGATGCAGGACGTTCATGTGATTCCCTTCTGTTGCCAACTCACAGTGCTGCACGGAACATCCTACGTACCCTAAAATGCTGAGCACCCCCACCCATGAAACAGTCTCTGTGTTCTCAAGCGTGGGATACATCGTCAGAAATCACAGGGACGATGCCCTTAGTGCAGGGAGAGGCTGTCAATACTCAGCTAACGATCTGACCTGAGATACCAACGTCCATTCACACACCCCCCACCTCACATCCTCCTATTGTTGCCATTCTCCCTTTTCCCTAAAAGGATTGCATGAGGTATTTTTTTGAGACACAGACAGAGATAGAGACAGAGACAGAGACGGGGGTGGGAGACACAGAGGCAGAGACAGGATCCTCAAGCAGACCCCGCCCTAAGTGCGAAGCCTGAGGATGGACTCGATCTCAGGACGCGCGCATCATGACCTCAGCCGAAACCAAGAGGCGGACCCCGAACCCACGGAACCAGCCAGGCACCTTGCTCCTTTTGTCTACTGTGGGCCCTCCTGTCCCACCTCTTTGCCTACGTCACCGAGAGCCTGGGGGTTTGCTCTGGGCTCCAACCCCCAACCCTCCTGGTGACTGCAGTGAAGACCGCATGTCTCCCCTGTCCCACCGCAGGCTAGAAAGGCCTCAACCGGGAAGAGCAATGGGACCTGCGTGGTGTGGCCCCAACGGGCAGAGCTGCTGAAGAAGCGAGTAGAACACCTGCTGCCCGCCTTCCTAGCCAGAGACCTCAGCTACGTCTCCACGTTCCTGGCCACATACAGAGCTTTTGCTACCACCCAGGAGGTGCTGGACCAGCTGTTGACAAGGTGAGCACCCTGCCCCTCCACAGCCCAGTGGGATTTGCCCACCTCGTGCTTGGGAGTCTGGGGAATGCCACCCAACTTCCCGGAGCCTCAGTTGGCTCCTCGGACTGGGGCAGAGTTATTACAGGGACTCAGTGGGGTCCTGTAGGCTAAGGACACCTGGGTGCCTGGCCCTGTGGAAAGGTCCGCTATAGGGGCTGTGGTCGTGCTCGTGGACCATCATCCCGCTCCCCATGAAGAAGCCTCTGCCTCAGCCCTCACCGTCACCACGGTCTTGAGCTGGGCTCTTTTCCCCTTGGAAAAGGACATCTGACACTCCATCTGGGCTCTGTGTCCTGGGTGAGACCAGAGCAGGCATGCCCGGGGATGAGCAGGGGGCCCCAGGCCCACTCAGCTCTCTGGGATGGGGCTGGTGGGGGCCCTGCCATTCATCGAGCATAAAGGATGGATGCCCTTCTAGGTGCAGACCTGCAGACGCTTCCCTGGGCGCTGACTGTGATCCCACGCACACAGCAGACAGCACCCGGGAGCACCCCAGGGCTCCATTCTAGTCGGCAGTCAGACAGTGACACTAGATATGATGAGAGGGAGGGTTCACAGGACATTTCATGCGATCCCCCACCACCCCTCTGGCCTCCTCTAGCTACGGATGTGTCCTCTCTTTCTGGGACGAGATCGGCGGAGCCCAGGAGCAGCGGGGCATGTGAGTGAGCTTTGGCTAATGCACAGGGACCTTCCTTCTTTGAGAGGGCAGCGACGGGACTGTGATCTGGGGGCTGCTGGACCCTCATCCCACACATCTGCAATTCCTGTTGGAGGGTCCAGGTCTCAGGGCTTCTTCTGCAGAAGAGGAAAGGGGTCCTGGAGAGCCCTGGGTGGGGTGTGGGCACTGTGGGAGAGCAGAGGGGGCTGGAGGGCAGCCTCAGCCCCTACAGTGTCATTCCCCATCACCGCCGCCTCCCAGCCCTGTCTCTACCCCAATCCTGGGACCCAGAACAAAGGGCATGGCTTCCACACATCTGGTGGAACGTCGACACTGGGTGCTCAGCAGGTACTCAGAGGAGACCCAGGGAGGGCTCGGGGACTGGACGTCCCCCACCCAGTGGGAGATTAGTGTCCACGGAAGGACACCCTCTCCTGGCACCTACTGAACGAGGCAGCACGTAGGCACGGGAGGGGAAGTGGGAGGTATCCGGAGGGTCCTGGGAAGGCCAGGGATGGGACAGAGTCCCTTTGTTCCCTCCTTGGTTGGATAGTCACAGAGCACTAGTGTGCACTGAGGGCAATGACCACGCCAGACACGCCACCCCTCCCTGCCCACGTGCAGTGGAAGTCACGCGGCAAGTGGGCCGGGAGACTGAGCAGGGCGTCCAGTTTCCACGACGAGGACAGAAATGGTCACACCAGGGGTCAAGGGCTCCCACTCACAGAGGCTTTGGGCCAGCCCCTCCTCAGTGACCAGGTCTGCCTCAGGCAGGACTGCCACATCACAGGTGGACATGGAGTAGGAATGGGCTCTGACAGCCAGGAGCCGGGGACCCAGGGGCCCAGGTTCCCACAGGGGTTCCCTGGGGCATCCGTGTGGGAGGTGCCCCGTCCTCTGACTCCTCTGCCCACCTGTCTGTCCCCAGGGCCATCTCCTCCATCCTGGGCACCTGGCTGGGCCACTACCCTGAAGATTTCTTCCAGCCCCCAGAATTTCCCTGCCTAAAGACACTACTGGCGTACGCAAGGCTCAATGTGCCAGGCTCAGACCTGGAGCAACGTGCCTGGCTCCTCCTCTCTCGGCTGCGACATCTCGAGCCCGCTGGGCCAGAGGCTGGGGGTGAGGAGGACTGGGGGTGACTGATGGAGGCCTGTGGAGGGGAGAGAATGGGCCACACAGAGCAAGCCTCCGCAGACTGCGGTGTGGCTGGGAGCAAGGAGTGGTCTCAGATCACTGTCCCCATGGGCTACAATATGGGGAGACCACCCAGGGACGGGTTCTTAGACTCAGACAATATTGAGTGGTGGGCAAAGTTGCCTTCATTTGGAAGGGACATGGAAAGACAATCATGATGACCACACTTTCTCTTCTTGGAGCCACAGCAGCGGCCCCAGAGCGAGATCCGGAACCGTGCCGAAAGCTAGTCCCAGCTCCCACTGTGCTGCCTGCGGCAGCTTCAGAGCCTGAGCTGGAAAACCCCATCACTGCTGCTGGAGCTCAGCAACTCAAAAGAGCAGGGACGTCACCTGCCGTGTCGGGCCCAGTGCAGCTGGTGGTCAGAGCTCTGATCCACCGTGAGGATGTGCAAGAGTCACCTGCGCCTTTGGAAAGCCAGGAGTCAGAGCAGGCCCCAGCACTAGCTAGAGAGGTCCCTGAAGGGCCCCTGATGCCACCTGCCCTGTCGGAGTCGGCGCAGGACAGACTCACAGCTCTAAGTCCCTGTCAGAAGCTCCAAGAGCCACCTGTGCCCTTGGCAGCCCCAGAGCCAAAGCAGGCTCCAGTCCTAGCTATGGAGGTCCCTGAAGAGCCCCTTAGGCCACATGCCATGTCAGAGCCAGCGGAGGATATACTCACAGCTCTGACTCTCTGTCAGGAGCTAGAAGAGTCACCTGCACCTTTGGAAAGCCAGGAGCCCGAGCAGGCTCCAGCAACCACCTCTCTCAGTGGAGCAACCGGCCTCGGCCCCGGAGCAGCAGTTCCTGCTCGCTGAATCCCCAAAGGATGGCTTCCCCTCCCCTGTCCTTCCAGTGTTTCTAATTTTTGCGTTGTTCATGCACCTATTTCATAGTTTCATATATTCTGGTCATATAAATAAAGGATAAATTGAGTTTTCATGGAATTTTACTCTGATCCTTTTACATTGTACTTCCAGGTGTCATTAGGTACAGAGTGTTTCACAGCCTTGTCCTTCTACAGTATTTCCCTCCCAGAGACTCCCGTGCCACTCGTCAGATACTGTTCATTCCCTCAGCCCAGTCCCTGCAGCCACGGCTCCCCTCTCCACCTCTGTGAGTTGCTTCTTCTGGGTTTTCATGTGTGTGGGATCAGACAGTGTGCCCTTTTTGTATCTAGCTACGTAACCTATGAGTGATTCATATTTTTTTCAGGTTTTTTTCTCTTAAAAAACAAACAAAACCATAAACAGAAACAAACAAACAAAAAAAACCCATTTTACTACAAAGGAATAGTCCTGATACAATACTGCACATGTGAAGCCCCAAAATGAAATGTTTTCATGATCTGGGATAGGCTTCCCTTTTGTAAGTGTGACCCAAGAGCCAGAAATATCTGGGTTCATGAGACACCTTCAAAATCTTTCATTTTCCTGGATAGGCCAGGTTTCAATGATTCTAATGTGCATATTAGAAAAATATTAAGACTGCATATTAAATCTTCCTCTTTATTACAAACATATCAGGTAATTAAAAAGTTCTCTAAGGTTTTAGCCAGATTACGTTTTGTTAGTAAAATAGTGATGTAAATATGAAGAAAGGAAGACACATTCCTTCTACCTTCTATCACGATAGCCCATAACACATGGCGGCCCTCTTCCAGTCCTTTCCCTTGGAGTGTATGGGTGAGTGTGTGGGGGGAGGGGGTTTGCCTGTGTGTGGGATAGGGTGGGGCAGGGAGGGTTCCACAGCTGGGCTCTTGTGCGGCCTGAGGTCCCCACAGGGGACAGGCACTGCTACTCCTGTCCCCTTCTGCATTCTCAGGGGCTACACATCATTTACTCAGCAGCACCACCTGCGGAACAATTGAGACATCTCCAATTCTTGGAGTCTCATCCTTAAAGTGAAGAGTACAATGTGCCCTAAATCTCTTTTGCTTTAGGACTGTTTCCTAAAAGCACAATTTCTGGAACACACTTTAGTCCCACTGTGGGAGTATTGGCTGCAGGGTCCTCTATCTATACTCTCTTTCTTTCCGTGGAGCCTTGCTCGGGAAAGGAGGGTCCCTGGAGACTAGAGATGAACCCTGAAATCATGAGGAAGACAAGCCAGCAGTGAGGCCATCAGGCTACCTGGGCGGGACCCGTGAAGCAGGGAAGAGCCTGTCCATACCGCCCTCATGGATCCTCCCTCCACAAGCATCCCTGCCCCACCACACACACACACACACACACACACACACACACACCCATCCTGGAACACCCCTCATCCAGACCCCGTCCTGGGACACACCCCAGCCACTCCAGCCCCTCCTGCTCTAGAACTCAGCTTCTAAGTAGAGCAACCGGGTCCTGCTTCCAGGCCAGCAGAGGGGCGTCGGCCGGGCCACACTTGTCTGCTTGCTCCGGGTCCATCCTTTCTGGGCCTTGTCCTCCCAGGAAGGAACCAAGCTCTCATGGCAGCTCAGGTCAGTGAGTCACAGACATGACCTGAATGTGTTCATCCATATGTCCACTAGGTGGCAACAGCAAGAACTGCTTGAACCTCTGTGAACAGGGGGGCCTTTCCTGAGGAGGGAAGAGAAGGCTAGCTGAGGACAAAGCCGGAATTGACACCCCACACACACCCCCACCATGGGGTGTACGTGACATTCCTCAGGCACTCCTGGCTGCCCTAAAGGGCAAAGAAATAGTTAACCTATAGACACCACAATCCTGCAAGACTTAAGTCTCCCTCAGTTTCCCAATGTCTTAGCAGTTTACAAGAACCAAGCATTTCTATCAATAACTTAGCTTCCTGAAGGGAAAGTAGATACAATGAAATGTCCTTATACTCTGCAGCCTCCAGGAAGTTCCCAACCATCTTAATGTTCATGCCTTGCTAGAGGGCAAAACCACCTTCCCTAGACAATGGCAAGGCCTCTGTACCTTGTGAGTCTTCTTTCACATATGCAAGTATTATCTCAACCTCCCTTTTTCCTTACCTTCTCCCAACCCCATAGTCTACCATCAGCCACCCCTCACAAGCCAGGGCAGCAGCTCTTTCTGCCATGGGTCCTGTCATAAACCACCAATTTTGCACCAAAGACGTCTCAAGAATTCTTTCCTGGTCGTCGGCTCCAGATTCCACCCCCACTGAACCTCACCTGTATTCCACAACCTCCTCATTTCCAAAGCACACTGGGTGCTCATGGAAGCTGCAGGATGGACAGAGCCTCAACTGGCAGCTTTGGCACTGGGCATAGCCCCTCCACACCCCTCAGGCTCCTCCAGCAGTGACCCCCTGCCCCTGCCAGCCCCAATTCTTGATAACCCTGCAGTTCAGTTGTTGTGAGAGCGGTGCCTACGCTTCCTGCTCCAGACACAAGTGAGGAGAAGGGAGAGATCCCTCTCCTTGCACAAAGTCGGTTGACGGGGAGTCCACTTGATCGGAAGCTCTCCACCTGGGAGCCCTGCAAAGGACAGAAACGCTGTGACCCTCCGCCTTCCCCAAGGAGCTTTGGTGTGGGGAGCACCGCAGAAGTCTACAGAACTTGGTGCACAACAGCATCACACCTCTGCGCCTACAGATGAGGGCGGCCGCTTTTATTCTCACCCTTTCAAGAGGCAGGGAAAGCCCTCTGGGAACACAAGGCACACAGAGCAACCAGCTGACCCTGAGCCCCACCGGGCCCCCTGGCAAGGGGCAGTGCATCCCCGTCCAGGCAAAAACACCTGAGAATCAGCGCACTAGGCCCCCGCCCCCCAAAAACGAGGTGAAAGAAAGTGAACAGCAAGTTTACAGACCAAAGAGGATGGCCAAACTCTGGCGCTAGGGGAAAATAGCACCTAGAGCTTGAGGCTTTTTCTCATGATTCATTTCTCTCTCCATTCAAAATTTTCCATTTATTTTTTTTCCCTCTTTTTTTCCCTTTCCAACTACTTTTTTTTTAATTTTAGCAACTCTTCATTTTTCAATCTTTTCTGAACTTTCATTTTTTACATTGACATTTTATACATATATTCTTCATTTTTGTTTTCTTGTTTTTTTTTTAAAGAGAGTCTTTTTTTTTTTTTATAGATTTTATGTATTTATTCGACAGAGATAGAGACAGCCAGCGAGAGAGGGAACACAAGCAGGGGGAGTGGGAGAGGAAGAAGCAGGCTCATAGCAGAAGAGCCTGATGTGGGGCTCGATCCCAGATTGTCGGGATCACGCCCTGAGCCGAAGGCAGACGCTTAACCGCTGTGCCACCCAGGCGCTCCTATAGTCCTCATTTTTGGATTCCTTTCGCTATATATATATGAGTTTGGCTTTCTTTACAATTTTGGGATTTAGTGACTTCCAACACACAGACCAAAAGACAATCGGGACCAAGTGGATCACCCTGTTTTGTCCACCCTGTGAGATCTCAATCTCTCTCTCCCCCATCCATTCTTCTCTGGGAAAAGTGACTAGAGGGAGGGATTCACAGCAAAAGAAAGAGCCAGGGGTAACACTCTCTGCCACTGATCTAATGAATACGGTTTTAAGTAAGATGTCAGAGCTGGAACTCAGGATGACAATTACAAAGTTGCTAGCTGGGCTTGAAAAAAGGATAAATGACACGAGAGACTCTCCTAGTGCAGAAATGAAATCGAATCAGGCCCACATTCAAAAGGCTCTAACTGAGATGCAGTCTACATTGGATGTGGATGCTCTAACGGCTAGGGTCAATGAGGCAGAAGACAGAGTCAGTGACACCAAAGACAAGCTGATGGAAAGGAAGGAAGCTGAGGAAAAGAGAGAAAGCCAACGAGTGGACCATGGGTGGAGGAATCGAAAAATCAGTGATGCCACAAAAGGAAACAATATTGGAATTACTTCTGGCCCTGAGGGAGAAGACACAGAGGGACAGAAGATCTATCTGTGTGGATCGTAGCTGAGAACTTCCCTAATCTGGGAGGGAAACAGGCATTCAAGTCCAAGAGGTAGAGAGGACTCTTCCCCAAATCCATAAGAATAGAGGAACACCCTAACATATACTAGTGACGTTTGCAATTTCAGACAGAAAGAGAAAATCCTGAAAGCAGCTCGAGACAAGAGGGTCTTCACCGACAGGGGTAAGCACATTAGACTAGCCACATACCTATCCACAGAGACCTGGCACACCAGAAAGGGCTGGCGTGATCGAGTCAGGGTACTAAATGAGAAAAACATGCAGCCAAGAATACTTTATCCAGCAAGGAGTCATTCCGAATAGGAGCAGAGATAAAGAGCTTCCAGGACAGAAAGAAACTCAAAGGATTTGGCCGCTAAACCACCCTGCAAGAAATAGGAAGGGGGATCCTGTAAGTGAAGAGAGACTCCAAGAGTAACACAGACCAGAAAGAAACAGAGACCATCTACAGAATTAGGGACGTGACAGGTAATGCAATGGACTCATCTCCATCTGCTTTTTAGATTTTTTTTCTTTAGCATTGGTCTTAAGCAATTTTATTCGGATGTAGGTTGACAAGGAGGGTTTTTTTCATGATCCTTATGTTTGGGGGTTTTGTTGGCTGGATTCCTGAATTCTTGAATCTATGGGTGTAGAGGGTTCATGCAATTCAGATAATAATCAGACATTACTTCTTCAAACATTTTTTTTTCTGTACCTCAGCCAATTTCTTATCTACCAGGCCACTTGAAATTGCTACAAAGCTCACACCTACTCTAGTGTTTGTGTGCATGGCGTGGTTTGCACCCTTCCTTTTCTCTGCTTTATTCTGGACAACTGCTATGATCATGCATTCAAGTTCTCTCTCTGTCTCTCTCTCTCTCTTTTTGCTATGTAGTGTCTACTGTGAAAGAAAGCCCATCTACTACATTTTTCATCTTAGACGTGCTACTCTTCAGCTCCAGAATTTGGGTTTTCCTTGTTTTCATATTTTCTATATCTCTGTTTCACTTCATCCTTTGTGTACATTCTTACGTATATAAAACCTCTTTCTAACAGTTGTTTGAAAGTGCATGTGCAATACTTCCATCCTCTTTTTGATTTCTGGGTAGGTTTCTATTGTTTAATCTTTCTCCTCAGTACGAGGTGAACTTTTCTCCTTCTTTGCATCCTGGTAATCTTTGGTTGGAAGGCAGGTATTGTGAATTTTAATTGTTAGATATTAACTATTGCTTATATTTCTACACATACTCATGAGGATTATTCTGATGGTGAGGTTCCTGGAGAACTATTTTATCCTTTCAGACTAGCTTTCCAAAGGTTTGTTAGGTGGTATCACAGTAGTCTTCAATATATTTTGCTATTGTTCTGTTGGTATTCTGAGCTCTCTTTGCAATGTCCCACGAATTACGAGGTTTTCCACTCTGCCTGCTGCTGGTAGCACAGACTTTTCCTGGTTGTGTGTGAAGGCTAGTGACATTTTCCTCTCTGCTTCCCCTGGGCTATTATTTTCCCCACACCACATACGTTCCTCACACAGGTGCCCTATTGAGGAATTCTATGAAAACTCAAACGCGATCCTAGATGGCTTTCTGAGGTCCTCTTTCTCTGTGCAGCTCTCCTCAGTATTCTGTACTGTAAACCACAGCCATATCGACTTCTCCAAATTTCCATCTTGCTGTCTCCAACTCATGGAAATGGCTGAGCTTCGCCTGTATTCTTCATCCCTGACCCATAGACTAGAAACTAAATCTCTTTAGGCAGTTAAGTGAGGGAAATGCAGAGTCCCCCATGTTTGTCTTCCCTCTTGCACTAGTCACTTCCCTGCATTGCCTGGAAATATATCGAAAGTGTTCTTTTGCCAGGGCGCCTGGGTGGCTCAGTTGCTTAAGCTTCTGACTCGTGATCTGGACTCAGGTCACGAATTCAGGGTCTTGGGATCAAGACCAGCATTGGGCATCACACTCAGCACAGAGTCGGCTTGAGATTCTGTCTCCCCTCTCCCTCTATCCTCCCCACCCCCCACACTCTGTCTCTCAAGCCAACACAGAAAATCTTTCAACTAAAATAAAGTCAGTTACGTAAGAGACGGCCTCTGCAACAAGGGGAAGACCCTAGCAGGGTCCGTGCCTTGCCCAGAATCACAGACTGGTAAGAAGGCAGAACCAGGCCTGAACCCAGCTCTCCGAGTGTCCTCAAAGGTGGGGCCATGGCTGAACCTAGCTACTCACTGGGAGCTCGGGAAGAGGTGGTGTTCTGGAACTGGCTGTAGACCTGGAGATGGTATGGGGGTGGGAAGAAGCATCGACATCCCAGGCAGGAGGCATCCCAGCACGTACCTGTCTGAGGAGGAGCCCAGGCCAGGGCAACCCACTGACGGCACCCCTGCCCACATGACACCCAGAGGAAAGGAGGGATGGCTCGTGACACACGACTGGCAGCGTCTAGGGGTAAGGGTGGGCTCAGCCCCTCTAAGCCAAGGCTCCAATAGCTTCTGTAGGGTTTGCCTTGGAAATTAGAAAGCCTAAGACCTGGGAAAGCTATTTCCCATCCACCCCTAGGTGGGACTGGGCCTGCACAATAGGAGTACTGGGGCACACACATGTGCACAGACACACACACAACACTAGGGACTGTGGGTGGGATCGGAGGAGCTACAGACTCAGAGAAGGTGAGAAAGGAAGAAAATGTGGTGGCTGCGGCACCACTCCCCCAATTTCTTAGATGGTATCCCACCTATGCCTGTGGACTTCTGCAAGAAGTACACGCTGGAATAATCCCTATCGCACAGGCAAGACACAGACCATCCCTGACAGGCACAACGGCTTCTCCGCGGTCCAAAACAGGGAAGATGGAGAGTTGCATCAGAGCCCAGGGGTGTTTCCAAGCTGGGGCCCTGGCTGCACCCAGACCTTCCCTGGGGCCTGTGGCGAGGGTTGTGTTGGTGTCACTGGGTACACATTTGGCATGGCATGCAGAAAGGGGATGAGCAGTCGGCAGCCCAGAGCACTGTCTGTGCAGGTGCTAGTCCAGGTGTGGACTCAGGGAGGGGATCCCAGGAAGTGAAGTCACTTCCCTGATAACCGACCCCAACGGAACTCGGAACCCCGGTCACCAGGCACCCACATTCTAGTGCGGTCCCGTATCAGGCTCACTTGGCCGGAGACATTCGATAGTGAAAGATGTTCTCTTGCTGCGTGCCCATTTTCCGGGGCTCTGGCTTCCAGAATCCCCGGGGTGAGGGACGTTTCACATGCTGCAGACACTGGCTCAACCCGCGCCCCCGACACCTCAGGGCCTTTGCCAGGAGGTGCCGGAAGGTAATACCGAGCGACCTAGGCCAGGCCAGGCCACCTCTCCGAGCCACCCCTGGGCAGCCCCATTCCCCCAGTTTCAGGGAAAGAGGGGTATGTGGGGGAGGTCCCGCCCTGGGCTGGAGGAGGTTGCAGGGCAGTGGATACCCTGGTGATGCCTTCATGTTCACACCAATGCCACGGGAGGGTGGGGGGGGCAGGGTGGAAAGAAGATTCCCGAGGTGCCTCTCACCAGGGCCAGAGTGAATCCAAGGCCCTCGAGCTGTGTCACTTTTCTCTCCATGGTGGAGCTGCGTGCATCCTGGGGTGTGGTGTGTCTGGAAGGGAGTCCCCTGGGGCTGGGGACCAGCCAAGGCAGCCAGACAGACCTCTGAGGCCTCCCGCCTGGCTGCCGGGCACTGTCTTTACAGAGCTCCACACAGGAGACGGGGCAGGAGCTGAACGATGGGATCCCCTGCCCCACCTCCTTGAAGGACAGGAAGGAGTCCCCTACTGCCAACAAAGTTCAGCGCTGGCTCAGGGTGAGTGGAGGTGCCGGAGGGACCCAGCACCCAGGGCACCGATGCGGCACAAAGGGACCCAGATCCCAGAAACCAGCCTCTGGGCTCCTCGGGGCTCCGTCCTAGACTCCTGCTCCCATGTGAACCCGGATCCCCATCCCCTCCCCAAACCAGCCCTCAGGGCCCTGCCACGGCCTTGGCCCGATGCACAGTCCCTATCCACATATCTGTACGAATATCAGAAAAGCGACCTTAAACCACCTCTCATCCCTTGCTCGAGATCCTGGTGAGTTGGGAGACTTTTCCCCAAAGGGGCATGGGGCTCACGGTACTATGCCTATTGCTCTGCCCTTTGGTTGTAAAGGAGCACATCCCTGGGGCCCCTCCAGGGTGCGGAGCAGACGCCTCCTTGTGCTGCACAACATTCCAGAAGGCCCATCAGTTACCGCAGCCATTGAGCCCTTCACAGATGCAGGACGTTCATGTGATTCCCTTCTGTTGCCAACTCACAGTGCTGCACGGAACATCCTACGTACCCTAAAATGCTGAGCACCCCCACCCATGAAACAGTCTCTGTGTTCTCAAGCGTGGGATACATCGTCAGAAATCACAGGGATGATGCCCTTAGTGCAGGGAGAGGCTGTCAATACTCAGCTAACGATCTGACCTGAGATACCAACGTCCATTCACACACCCCCCACCTCACATCCTCCTATTGTTGCCATTCTCCCTTTTCCCTAAAAGGATTGCATGAGGTATTTTTTTGAGACACAGACAGAGATAGAGACAGAGACAGAGACGGGGGTGGGAGACACAGAGGCAGAGACAGGATCCTCAAGCAGACCCCGCCCTAAGTGCGAAGCCTGAGGATGGACTCGATCTCAGGACGCGCGCATCATGACCTCAGCCGAAACCAAGAGGCGGACCCCGAACCCACGGAACCAGCCAGGCACCTTGCTCCTTTTGTCTACTGTGGGCCCTCCTGTCCCACCTCTTTGCCTACGTCACCGAGAGCCTGGGGGTTTGCTCTGGGCTCCAACCCCCAACCCTCCTGGTGACTGCAGTGAAGACCGCATGTCTCCCCTGTCCCACCGCAGGCTAGAAAGGCCTCAACCGGGAAGAGCAATGGGACCTGCGTGGTGTGGCCCCAACGGGCAGAGCTGCTGAAGAAGCGAGTAGAACACCTGCTGCCCGCCTTCCTAGCCAGAGACCTCAGCTACGTCTCCACGTTCCTGGCCACATACAGAGCTTTTGCTACCACCCAGGAGGTGCTGGACCAGCTGTTGACAAGGTGAGCACCCTGCCCCTCCACAGCCCAGTGGGATTTGCCCACCTCGTGCTTGGGAGTCTGGGGAATGCCACCCAACTTCCCGGAGCCTCAGTTGGCTCCTCGGACTGGGGCAGAGTTATTACAGGGACTCAGTGGGGTCCTGTAGGCTAAGGACACCTGGGTGCCTGGCCCTGTGGAAAGGTCCGCTACAGGGGCTGTGGTCGTGCTCGTGGACCATCGTCCCGCTCCCCATGAAGAAGCCTCTGCCTCAGCCCTCACCGTCACCACGGTCTTGAGCTGGGCTCTTTTCCCCTTGGAAAAGGACATCTGACACTCCATCTGGGCTCTGTGTCCTGGGTGAGACCAGAGCAGGCATGCCCGGGGATGAGCAGGGGGCCCCAGGCCCACTCAGCTCTCTGGGATGGGGCTGGTGGGGGCCCTGCCATTCATCGAGCATAAAGGATGGATGCCCTTCTAGGTGCAGACCTGCAGACGCTTCCCTGGGCGCTGACTGTGATCCCACGCACACAGCAGACAGCACCCGGGAGCACCCCAGGGCTCCATTCTAGTCGGCAGTCAGACAGTGACACTAGATATGATGAGAGGGAGGGTTCACAGGACATTTCATGCGATCCCCCACCACCCCTCTGGCCTCCTCTAGCTACGGATGTGTCCTCTCTTTCTGGGACGAGATCGGCGGAGCCCAGGAGCAGCGGGGCATGTGAGTGAGCTTTGGCTAATGCACAGGGACCTTCCTTCTTTGAGAGGGCAGCGACGGGACTGTGATCTGGGGGCTGCTGGACCCTCATCCCACACATCTGCAATTCCTGTTGGAGGGTCCAGGTCTCAGGGCTTCTTCTGCAGAAGAGGAAAGGGGTCCTGGAGAGCCCTGGGTGGGGTGTGGGCACTGTGGGAGAGCAGAGGGGGCTGGAGGGCAGCCTCAGCCCCTACAGTGTCATTCCCCATCACCGCCGCCTCCCAGCCCTGTCTCTACCCCAATCCTGGGACCCAGAACAAAGGGCATGGCTTCCACACATCTGGTGGAACGTCGACACTGGGTGCTCAGCAGGTACTCAGAGGAGACCCAGGGAGGGCTCGGGGACTGGACGTCCCCCACCCAGTGGGAGATTAGTGTCCACGGAAGGACACCCTCTCCTGGCACCTACTGAACGAGGCAGCACGTAGGCATGGGAGGGGAAGTGGGAGGTATCCGGAGGGTCCTGGGAAGGCCAGGGATGGGACAGAGTCCCTTTGTTCCCTCCTTGGTTGGATAGTCACAGAGCACTAGTGTGCACTGAGGGCAATGACCACGCCAGACACGCCACCCCTCCCTGCCCACGTGCAGTGGAAGTCACGCGGCAAGTGGGCCGGGAGACTGAGCAGGGCGTCCAGTTTCCACGACGAGGACAGAAATGGTCACACCAGGGGTCAAGGGCTCCCACTCACAGAGGCTTTGGGCCAGCCCCTCCTCAGTGACCAGGTCTGCCTCAGGCAGGACTGCCACATCACAGGTGGACATGGAGTAGGAATGGGCTCTGACAGCCAGGAGCCGGGGACCCAGGGGCCCAGGTTCCCACAGGGGTTCCCTGGGGCATCCGTGTGGGAGGTGCCCCGTCCTCTGACTCCTCTGCCCACCTGTCTGTCCCCAGGGCCATCTCCTCCATCCTGGGCACCTGGCTGGGCCACTACCCTGAAGATTTCTTCCAGCCCCCAGAATTTCCCTGCCTAAAGACACTACTGGCGTACGCAAGGCTCAATGTGCCAGGCTCAGACCTGGAGCAACGTGCCTGGCTCCTCCTCTCTCGGCTGCGACATCTCGAGCCCGCTGGGCCAGAGGCTGGGGGTGAGGAGGACTGGGGGTGACTGATGGAGGCCTGTGGAGGGGAGAGAATGGGCCACACAGAGCAAGCCTCCGCAGACTGCAGTGTGGCTGGGAGCAAGGAGTGGTCTCAGATCACTGTCCCCATGGGCTACAATATGGGGAGACCACCCAGGGACGGGTTCTTAGACTCAGACAATATTGAGTGGTGGGCAAAGTTGCCTTCATTTGGAAGGGACATGGAAAGACAATCATGATGACCACACTTTCTCTTCTTGGAGCCACAGCAGCGGCCCCAGAGCGAGATCCGGAACCGTGCCGAAAGCTAGTCCCAGCTCCCACTGTGCTGCCTGCGGCAGCTTCAGAGCCTGAGCTGGAAAACCCCATCACTGCTGCTGGAGCTCAGCAACTCAAAAGAGCAGGGACGTCACCTGCCGTGTCGGGCCCAGTGCAGCTGGTGGTCAGAGCTCTGATCCACCGTGAGGATGTGCAAGAGTCACCTGCGCCTTTGGAAAGCCAGGAGTCAGAGCAGGCCCCAGCACTAGCTAGAGAGGTCCCTGAAGGGCCCCTGATGCCACCTGCCCTGTCGGAGTCGGCGCAGGACAGACTCACAGCTCTAAGTCCCTGTCAGAAGCTCCAAGAGCCACCTGTGCCCTTGGCAGCCCCAGAGCCAAAGCAGGCTCCAGTCCTAGCTATGGAGGTCCCTGAAGAGCCCCTTAGGCCACATGCCATGTCAGAGCCAGCGGAGGATATACTCACAGCTCTGACTCTCTGTCAGGAGCTAGAAGAGTCACCTGCACCTTTGGAAAGCCAGGAGCCCGAGCAGGCTCCAGCAACCACCTCTCTCAGTGGAGCAACCGGCCTCGGCCCCGGAGCAGCAGTTCCTGCTCGCTGAATCCCCAAAGGATGGCTTCCCCTCCCCTGTCCTTCCAGTGTTTCTAATTTTTGCATTGTTCATGCACCTATTTCATAGTTTCATATATTCTGGTCATATAAATAAAGGATAAATTGAGTTTTCATGGAATTTTACTCTGATCCTTTTACATTGTACTTCCAGGTGTCATTAGGTACAGAGTGTTTCACAGCCTTGTCCTTCTACAGTATTTCCCTCCCAGAGACTCCCGTGCCACTCGTCAGATACTGTTCATTCCCTCAGCCCAGTCCCTGCAGCCACGGCTCCCCTCTCCACCTCTGTGAGTTGCTTCTTCTGGGTTTTCATGTGTGTGGGATCAGACAGTGTGCCCTTTTTGTATCTAGCTACGTAACCTATGAGTGATTCATATTTTTTTCAGGTTTTTTTCTCTTAAAAAACAAACAAAACCATAAACAGAAACAAACAAACAAAAAAAACCCATTTTACTACAAAGGAATAGTCCTGATACAATACTGCACATGTGAAGCCCCAAAATGAAATGTTTTCATGATCTGGGATAGGCTTCCCTTTTGTAAGTGTGACCCAAGAGCCAGAAATATCTGGGTTCATGAGACACCTTCAAAATCTTTCATTTTCCTGGATAGGCCAGGTTTCAATGATTCTAATGTGCATATTAGAAAAATATTAAGACTGCATATTAAATCTTCCGCTTTATTACAAACATATCAGGTAATTAAAAAGTTCTCTAAGGTTTTAGCCAGATTACGTTTTGTTAGTAAAATAGTGATGTAAATATGAAGAAAGGAAGACACATTCCTTCTACCTTCTATCACGATAGCCCATAACACATGGCGGCCCTCTTCCAGTCCTTTCCCTTGGAGTGTATGGGTGAGTGTGTGGGGGGAGGGGGTTTGCCTGTGTGTGGGATAGGGTGGGGCAGGGAGGGTTCCACAGCTGGGCTCTTGTGCGGCCTGAGGTCCCCACAGGGGACAGGCACTGCTACTCCTGTCCCCTTCTGCATTCTCAGGGGCTACACATCATTTACTCAGCAGCACCACCTGCGGAACAATTGAGACATCTCCAATTCTTGGAGTCTCATCCTTAAAGTGAAGAGTACAATGTGCCCTAAATCTCTTTTGCTTTAGGACTGTTTCCTAAAAGCACAATTTCTGGAACACACTTTAGTCCCACTGTGGGAGTATTGGCTGCAGGGTCCTCTATCTATACTCTCTTTCTTTCCGTGGAGCCTTGCTCGGGAAAGGAGGGTCCCTGGAGACTAGAGATGAACCCTGAAATCATGAGGAAGACAAGCCAGCAGTGAGGCCATCAGGCTACCTGGGCGGGACCCGTGAAGCAGGGAAGAGCCTGTCCATACCGCCCTCATGGATCCTCCCTCCACAAGCATCCCTGCCCCACCACACACACACACACACACACACACACACACACACACACACACCCATCCTGGAACACCCCTCATCCAGACCCCGTCCTGGGACACACCCCAGCCACTCCAGCCCCTCCTGCTCTAGAACTCAGCTTCTAAGTAGAGCAACCGGGTCCTGCTTCCAGGCCAGCAGAGGGGCGTCGGCCGGGCCACACTTGTCTGCTTGCTCCGGGTCCATCCTTTTTGGGCCTTGTCCTCCCAGGAAGGAACCAAGCTCTCATGGCAGCTCAGGTCAGTGAGTCACAGACATGACCTGAATGTGTTCATCCATATGTCCACTAGGTGGCAACAGCAAGAACTGCTTGAACCTCTGTGAACAGGGGGGCCTTTCCTGAGGAGGGAAGAGAAGGCTAGCTGAGGACAAAGCCGGAATTGACACCCCACACACACCCCCACCATGGGGTGTACGTGACATTCCTCAGGCACTCCTGGCTGCCCTAAAGGGCAAAGAAATAGTTAACCTATAGACACCACAATCCTGCAAGACTTAAGTCTCCCTCAGTTTCCCAATGTCTTAGCAGTTTACAAGAACCAAGCATTTCTATCAATAACTTAGCTTCCTGAAGGGAAAGTAGATACAATGAAATGTCCTTATACTCTGCAGCCTCCAGGAAGTTCCCAACCGTCTTAATGTTCATGCCTTGCTAGAGGGCAAAACCACCTTCCCTAGACAATGGCAAGGCCTCCGTACCTTGTGAGTCTTCTTTCACATATGCAAGTATTATCTCAACCTCCCTTTTTCCTTACCTTCTCCCAACCCCATAGTCTACCATCAGCCACCCCTCACAAGCCAGGGCAGCATCTCTTTCTGCCATGGGTCCTGTCATAAACCACCAATTTTGCACCAAAGACGTCTCAAGAATTCTTTCCTGGTCGTCGGCTCCAGATTCCACCCCCACTGAACCTCACCTGTATTCCACAACCTCCTCATTTCCAAAGCACACTGGGTGCTCATGGAAGCTGCAGGATGGACAGAGCCTCAACCGGCAGCTTTGGCACTGGGCATAGCCCCTCCACACCCCTCAGGCTCCTCCAGCAGTGACCCCCTGCCCCTGCCAGCCCCAATTCTTGATAACCCTGCAGTTCAGTTGTTGTGAGAGCGGTGCCTACGCTTCCTGCTCCAGACACAAGTGAGGAGAAGGGAGAGATCCCTCTCCTTGCACAAAGTCGGTTGACGGGGAGTCCACTTGATCGGAAGCTCTCCACCTGGGAGCCCTGCAAAGGACAGAAACGCTGTGACCCTCCGCCTTCCCCAAGGAGCTTTGGTGTGGGGAGCACCGCAGAAGTCTACAGAACTTGGTGCACAACAGCATCACACCTCTGCGCCTACAGATGAGGGCGGCCGTTTTTATTCTCACCCTTTCAAGAGGCAGGGAAAGCCCTCTGGGAACACAAGGCCCACAGAGCAACCAGCTGACCCTGAGCCCCACCGGGCCCCCTGGCAAGGGGCAGTGCATCCCCGTCCAGGCAAAAACACCTGAGAATCAGCGCACTAGGCCCCCGCCCCCCAAAAACGAGGTGAAAGAAAGTGAACAGCAAGTTTACAGACCAAAGAGGATGGCCAAACTCTGGCGCTAGGGGAAAATAGCACCTAGAGCTTGAGGCTTTTTCTCATGATTCATTTCTCTCTCCATTCAAAATTTTCCATTTATTTTTTTTCCCTCTTTTTTTCCCTTTCCAACTACTTTTTTTTTAATTTTAGCAACTCTTCATTTTTCAATCTTTTCTGAACTTTCATTTTTTACATTGACATTTTATACATATATTCTTCATTTTTGTTTTCTTGTTTTTTTTTTTAAAGAGAGTCTTTTTTTTTTTTATAGATTTTATGTATTTATTCGACAGAGATAGAGACAGCCAGCGAGAGAGGGAACACAAGCAGGGGGAGTGGGAGAGGAAGAAGCAGGCTCATAGCAGAAGAGCCTGATGTGGGGCTCGATCCCAGATTGTCGGGATCACGCCCTGAGCCGAAGGCAGACGCTTAACCGCTGTGCCACCCAGGCGCTCCTATAGTCCTCATTTTTGGATTCCTTTCGCTATATATATATGAGTTTGGCTTTCTTTACAATTTTGGGATTTAGTGACTTCCAACACACAGACCAAAAGACAATCGGGACCAAGTGGATCACCCTGTTTTGTCCACCCTGTGAGATCTCAATCTCTCTCTCCCCCATCCATTCTTCTCTGGGAAAAGTGACTAGAGGGAGGGATTCACAGCAAAAGAAAGAGCCAGGGGTAACACTCTCTGCCACTGATCTAATGAATACGGTTTTAAGTAAGATGTCAGAGCTGGAACTCAGGATGACAATTACAAAGTTGCTAGCTGGGCTTGAAAAAAGGATAAATGACACGAGAGACTCTCCTAGTGCAGAAATGAAATCGAATCAGGCCCACATTCAAAAGGCTCTAACTGAGATGCAGTCTACATTGGATGTGGATGCTCTAACGGCTAGGGTCAATGAGGCAGAAGACAGAGTCAGTGACACCAAAGACAAGCTGATGGAAAGGAAGGAAGCTGAGGAAAAGAGAGAAAGCCAACGAGTGGACCATGGGTGGAGGAATCGAAAAATCAGTGATGCCACAAAAGGAAACAATATTGGAATTACTTCTGGCCCTGAGGGAGAAGACACAGAGGGACAGAAGATCTATCTGTGTGGATCGTAGCTGAGAACTTCCCTAATCTGGGAGGGAAACAGGCATTCAAGTCCAAGAGGTAGAGAGGACTCTTCCCCAAATCCATAAGAATAGAGGAACACCCTAACATATACTAGTGACGTTTGCAATTTCAGACAGAAAGAGAAAATCCTGAAAGCAGCTCGAGACAAGAGGGTCTTCACCGACAGGGGTAAGCACATTAGACTAGCCACATACCTATCCACAGAGACCTGGCACACCAGAAAGGGCTGGCGTGATCGAGTCAGGGTACTAAATGAGAAAAACATGCAGCCAAGAATACTTTATCCAGCAAGGAGTCATTCCGAATAGGAGCAGAGATAAAGAGCTTCCAGGACAGAAAGAAACTCAAAGGATTTGGCCGCTAAACCACCCTGCAAGAAATAGGAAGGGGGATCCTGTAAGTGAAGAGAGACTCCAAGAGTAACACAGACCAGAAAGAAACAGAGACCATCTACAGAATTAGGGACGTGACAGGTAATGCAATGGACTCATCTCCATCTGCTTTTTAGATTTTTTTTCTTTAGCATTGGTCTTAAGCAATTTTATTCGGATGTAGGTTGACAAGGAGGGTTTTTTTCATGATCCTTATGTTTGGGGGTTTTGTTGGCTGGATTCCTGAATTCTTGAATCTATGGGTGTAGAGGGTTCATGCAATTCAGATAATAATCAGACATTACTTCTTCAAACATTTTTTTTTCTGTACCTCAGCCAATTTCTTATCTACCAGGCCACTTGAAATTGCTACAAAGCTCACACCTACTCTAGTGTTTGTGTGCATGGCGTGGTTTGCACCCTTCCTTTTCTCTGCTTTATTCTGGACAACTGCTATGATCATGCATTCAAGTTCTCTCTCTGTCTCTCTCTCTCTCTTTTTGCTATGTAGTGTCTACTGTGAAAGAAAGCCCATCTACTACATTTTTCATCTTAGACGTGCTACTCTTCAGCTCCAGAATTTGGGTTTTCCTTGTTTTCATATTTTCTATATCTCTGTTTCACTTCATCCTTTGTGTACATTCTTACGTATATAAAACCTCTTTCTAACAGTTGTTTGAAAGTGCATGTGCAATACTTCCATCCTCTTTTTGATTTCTGGGTAGGTTTCTATTGTTTAATCTTTCTCCTCAGTACGAGGTGAACTTTTCTCCTTCTTTGCATCCTGGTAATCTTTGGTTGGAAGGCAGGTATTGTGAATTTTAATTGTTAGATATTAACTATTGCTTATATTTCTACACATACTCATGAGGATTATTCTGATGGTGAGGTTCCTGGAGAACTATTTTATCCTTTCAGACTAGCTTTCCAAAGGTTTGTTAGGTGGTATCACAGTAGTCTTCAATATATTTTGCTATTGTTCTGTTGGTATTCTGAGCTCTCTTTGCAATGTCCCACGAATTACGAGGTTTTCCACTCTGCCTGCTGCTGGTAGCACAGACTTTTCCTGGTTGTGTGTGAAGGCTAGTGACATTTTCCTCTCTGCTTCCCCTGGGCTATTATTTTCCCCACACCACATACGTTCCTCACACAGGTGCCCTATTGAGGAATTCTATGAAAACTCAAACGCGATCCTAGATGGCTTTCTGAGGTCCTCTTTCTCTGTGCAGCTCTCCTCAGTATTCTGTACTGTAAACCACAGCCATATCGACTTCTCCAAATTTCCATCTTGCTGTCTCCAACTCATGGAAATGGCTGAGCTTCGCCTGTATTCTTCATCCCTGACCCATAGACTAGAAACTAAATCTCTTTAGGCAGTTAAGTGAGGGAAATGCAGAGTCCCCCATGTTTGTCTTCCCTCTTGCACTAGTCACTTCCCTGCATTGCCTGGAAATATATCGAAAGTGTTCTTTTGCCAGGGCGCCTGGGTGGCTCAGTTGCTTAAGCTTCTGACTCGTGATCTGGACTCAGGTCACGAATTCAGGGTCTTGGGATCAAGACCAGCATTGGGCATCACACTCAGCACAGAGTCGGCTTGAGATTCTGTCTCCCCTCTCCCTCTATCCTCCCCACCCCCCACACTCTGTCTCTCAAGCCAACACAGAAAATCTTTCAACTAAAATAAAGTCAGTTACGTAAGAGACGGCCTCTGCAACAAGGGGAAGACCCTAGCAGGGTCCGTGCCTTGCCCAGAATCACAGACTGGTAAGAAGGCAGAACCAGGCCTGAACCCAGCTCTCCGAGTGTCCTCAAAGGTGGGGCCATGGCTGAACCTAGCTACTCACTGGGAGCTCGGGAAGAGGTGGTGTTCTGGAACTGGCTGTAGACCTGGAGATGGTATGGGGGTGGGAAGAAGCATCGACATCCCAGGCAGGAGGCATCCCAGCACGTACCTGTCTGAGGAGGAGCCCAGGCCAGGGCAACCCACTGACGGCACCCCTGCCCACATGACACCCAGAGGAAAGGAGGGATGGCTCGTGACACACGACTGGCAGCGTCTAGGGGTAAGGGTGGGCTCAGCCCCTCTAAGCCAAGGCTCCAATAGCTTCTGTAGGGTTTGCCTTGGAAATTAGAAAGCCTAAGACCTGGGAAAGCTATTTCCCATCCACCCCTAGGTGGGACTGGGCCTGCACAATAGGAGTACTGGGGCACACACATGTGCACAGACACACACACAACACTAGGGACTGTGGGTGGGATCGGAGGAGCTACAGACTCAGAGAAGGTGAGAAAGGAAGAAAATGTGGTGGCTGCGGCACCACTCCCCCAATTTCTTAGATGGTATCCCACCTATGCCTGTGGACTTCTGCAAGAAGTACACGCTGGAATAATCCCTATCGCACAGGCAAGACACAGACCATCCCTGACAGGCACAACGGCTTCTCCGCGGTCCAAAACAGGGAAGATGGAGAGTTGCATCAGAGCCCAGGGGTGTTTCCAAGCTGGGGCCCTGGCTGCACCCAGACCTTCCCTGGGGCCTGTGGCGAGGGTTGTGTTGGTGTCACTGGGTACACATTTGGCATGGCATGCAGAAAGGGGATGAGCAGTCGGCAGCCCAGAGCACTGTCTGTGCAGGTGCTAGTCCAGGTGTGGACTCAGGGAGGGGATCCCAGGAAGTGAAGTCACTTCCCTGATAACCGACCCCAACGGAACTCGGAACCCCGGTCACCAGGCACCCACATTCTAGTGCGGTCCCGTATCAGGCTCACTTGGCCGGAGACATTCGATAGTGAAAGATGTTCTCTTGCTGCGTGCCCATTTTCCGGGGCTCTGGCTTCCAGAATCCCCGGGGTGAGGGACGTTTCACATGCTGCAGACACTGGCTCAACCCGCGCCCCCGACACCTCAGGGCCTTTGCCAGGAGGTGCCGGAAGGTAATACCGAGCGACCTAGGCCAGGCCAGGCCACCTCTCCGAGCCACCCCTGGGCAGCCCCATTCCCCCAGTTTCAGGGAAAGAGGGGTATGTGGGGGAGGTCCCGCCCTGGGCTGGAGGAGGTTGCAGGGCAGTGGATACCCTGGTGATGCCTTCATGTTCACACCAATGCCACGGGAGGGTGGGGGGGGCAGGGTGGAAAGAAGATTCCCGAGGTGCCTCTCACCAGGGCCAGAGTGAATCCAAGGCCCTCGAGCTGTGTCACTTTTCTCTCCATGGTGGAGCTGCGTGCATCCTGGGGTGTGGTGTGTCTGGAAGGGAGTCCCCTGGGGCTGGGGACCAGCCAAGGCAGCCAGACAGACCTCTGAGGCCTCCCGCCTGGCTGCCGGGCACTGTCTTTACAGAGCTCCACACAGGAGACGGGGCAGGAGCTGAACGATGGGATCCCCTGCCCCACCTCCTTGAAGGACAGGAAGGAGTCCCCTACTGCCAACAAAGTTCAGCGCTGGCTCAGGGTGAGTGGAGGTGCCGGAGGGACCCAGCACCCAGGGCACCGATGCGGCACAAAGGGACCCAGATCCCAGAAACCAGCCTCTGGGCTCCTCGGGGCTCCGTCCTAGACTCCTGCTCCCATGTGAACCCGGATCCCCATCCCCTCCCCAAACCAGCCCTCAGGGCCCTGCCACGGCCTTGGCCCGATGCACAGTCCCTATCCACATATCTGTACGAATATCAGAAAAGCGACCTTAAACCACCTCTCATCCCTTGCTCGAGATCCTGGTGAGTTGGGAGACTTTTCCCCAAAGGGGCATGGGGCTCACGGTACTATGCCTATTGCTCTGCCCTTTGGTTGTAAAGGAGCACATCCCTGGGGCCCCTCCAGGGTGCGGAGCAGACGCCTCCTTGTGCTGCACAACATTCCAGAAGGCCCATCAGTTACCGCAGCCATTGAGCCCTTCACAGATGCAGGACGTTCATGTGATTCCCTTCTGTTGCCAACTCACAGTGCTGCACGGAACATCCTACGTACCCTAAAATGCTGAGCACCCCCACCCATGAAACAGTCTCTGTGTTCTCAAGCGTGGGATACATCGTCAGAAATCACAGGGATGATGCCCTTAGTGCAGGGAGAGGCTGTCAATACTCAGCTAACGATCTGACCTGAGATACCAACGTCCATTCACACACCCCCCACCTCACATCCTCCTATTGTTGCCATTCTCCCTTTTCCCTAAAAGGATTGCATGAGGTATTTTTTTGAGACACAGACAGAGATAGAGACAGAGACAGAGACGGGGGTGGGAGACACAGAGGCAGAGACAGGATCCTCAAGCAGACCCCGCCCTAAGTGCGAAGCCTGAGGATGGACTCGATCTCAGGACGCGCGCATCATGACCTCAGCCGAAACCAAGAGGCGGACCCCGAACCCACGGAACCAGCCAGGCACCTTGCTCCTTTTGTCTACTGTGGGCCCTCCTGTCCCACCTCTTTGCCTACGTCACCGAGAGCCTGGGGGTTTGCTCTGGGCTCCAACCCCCAACCCTCCTGGTGACTGCAGTGAAGACCGCATGTCTCCCCTGTCCCACCGCAGGCTAGAAAGGCCTCAACCGGGAAGAGCAATGGGACCTGCGTGGTGTGGCCCCAATGGGCAGAGCTGCTGAAGAAGCGAGTAGAACACCTGCTGCCCGCCTTCCTAGCCAGAGACCTCAGCTACGTCTCCACGTTCCTGGCCACATACAGAGCTTTTGCTACCACCCAGGAGGTGCTGGACCAGCTGTTGACAAGGTGAGCACCCTGCCCCTCCACAGCCCAGTGGGATTTGCCCACCTCGTGCTTGGGAGTCTGGGGAATGCCACCCAACTTCCCGGAGCCTCAGTTGGCTCCTCGGACTGGGGCAGAGTTATTACAGGGACTCAGTGGGGTCCTGTAGGCTAAGGACACCTGGGTGCCTGGCCCTGTGGAAAGGTCCGCTACAGGGGCTGTGGTCGTGCTCGTGGACCATCGTCCCGCTCCCCATGAAGAAGCCTCTGCCTCAGCCCTCACCGTCACCACGGTCTTGAGCTGGGCTCTTTTCCCCTTGGAAAAGGACATCTGACACTCCATCTGGGCTCTGTGTCCTGGGTGAGACCAGAGCAGGCATGCCCGGGGATGAGCAGGGGGCCCCAGGCCCACTCAGCTCTCTGGGATGGGGCTGGTGGGGGCCCTGCCATTCATCGAGCATAAAGGATGGATGCCCTTCTAGGTGCAGACCTGCAGACGCTTCCCTGGGCGCTGACTGTGATCCCACGCACACAGCAGACAGCACCCGGGAGCACCCCAGGGCTCCATTCTAGTCGGCAGTCAGACAGTGACACTAGATATGATGAGAGGGAGGGTTCACAGGACATTTCATGCGATCCCCCACCACCCCTCTGGCCTCCTCTAGCTACGGATGTGTCCTCTCTTTCTGGGACGAGATCGGCGGAGCCCAGGAGCAGCGGGGCATGTGAGTGAGCTTTGGCTAATGCACAGGGACCTTCCTTCTTTGAGAGGGCAGCGACGGGACTGTGATCTGGGGGCTGCTGGACCCTCATCCCACACATCTGCAATTCCTGTTGGAGGGTCCAGGTCTCAGGGCTTCTTCTGCAGAAGAGGAAAGGGGTCCTGGAGAGCCCTGGGTGGGGTGTGGGCACTGTGGGAGAGCAGAGGGGGCTGGAGGGCAGCCTCAGCCCCTACAGTGTCATTCCCCATCACCGCCGCCTCCCAGCCCTGTCTCTACCCCAATCCTGGGACCCAGAACAAAGGGCATGGCTTCCACACATCTGGTGGAACGTCGACACTGGGTGCTCAGCAGGTACTCAGAGGAGACCCAGGGAGGGCTCGGGGACTGGACGTCCCCCACCCAGTGGGAGATTAGTGTCCACGGAAGGACACCCTCTCCTGGCACCTACTGAACGAGGCAGCACGTAGGCATGGGAGGGGAAGTGGGAGGTATCCGGAGGGTCCTGGGAAGGCCAGGGATGGGACAGAGTCCCTTTGTTCCCTCCTTGGTTGGATAGTCACAGAGCACTAGTGTGCACTGAGGGCAATGACCACGCCAGACACGCCACCCCTCCCTGCCCACGTGCAGTGGAAGTCACGCGGCAAGTGGGCCGGGAGACTGAGCAGGGCGTCCAGTTTCCACGACGAGGACAGAAATGGTCACACCAGGGGTCAAGGGCTCCCACTCACAGAGGCTTTGGGCCAGCCCCTCCTCAGTGACCAGGTCTGCCTCAGGCAGGACTGCCACATCACAGGTGGACATGGAGTAGGAATGGGCTCTGACAGCCAGGAGCCGGGGACCCAGGGGCCCAGGTTCCCACAGGGGTTCCCTGGGGCATCCGTGTGGGAGGTGCCCCGTCCTCTGACTCCTCTGCCCACCTGTCTGTCCCCAGGGCCATCTCCTCCATCCTGGGCACCTGGCTGGGCCACTACCCTGAAGATTTCTTCCAGCCCCCAGAATTTCCCTGCCTAAAGACACTACTGGCGTACGCAAGGCTCAATGTGCCAGGCTCAGACCTGGAGCAACGTGCCTGGCTCCTCCTCTCTCGGCTGCGACATCTCGAGCCCGCTGGGCCAGAGGCTGGGGGTGAGGAGGACTGGGGGTGACTGATGGAGGCCTGTGGAGGGGAGAGAATGGGCCACACAGAGCAAGCCTCCGCAGACTGCAGTGTGGCTGGGAGCAAGGAGTGGTCTCAGATCACTGTCCCCATGGGCTACAATATGGGGAGACCACCCAGGGACGGGTTCTTAGACTCAGACAATATTGAGTGGTGGGCAAAGTTGCCTTCATTTGGAAGGGACATGGAAAGACAATCATGATGACCACACTTTCTCTTCTTGGAGCCACAGCAGCGGCCCCAGAGCGAGATCCGGAACCGTGCCGAAAGCTAGTCCCAGCTCCCACTGTGCTGCCTGCTGCAGCTTCAGAGCCTGAGCTGGAAAACCCCATCACTGCTGCTGGAGCTCAGCAACTCAAAAGAGCAGGGACGTCACCTGCCGTGTCGGGCCCAGTGCAGCTGGTGGTCAGAGCTCTGATCCACCGTGAGGATGTGCAAGAGTCACCTGCGCCTTTGGAAAGCCAGGAGTCAGAGCAGGCCCCAGCACTAGCTAGAGAGGTCCCTGAAGGGCCCCTGATGCCACCTGCCCTGTCGGAGTCGGCGCAGGACAGACTCACAGCTCTAAGTCCCTGTCAGAAGCTCCAAGAGCCACCTGTGCCCTTGGCAGCCCCAGAGCCAAAGCAGGCTCCAGTCCTAGCTATGGAGGTCCCTGAAGAGCCCCTTAGGCCACATGCCATGTCAGAGCCAGCGGAGGATATACTCACAGCTCTGACTCTCTGTCAGGAGCTAGAAGAGTCACCTGCACCTTTGGAAAGCCAGGAGCCCGAGCAGGCTCCAGCAACCACCTCTCTCAGTGGAGCAACCGGCCTCGGCCCCGGAGCAGCAGTTCCTGCTCGCTGAATCCCCAAAGGATGGCTTCCCCTCCCCTGTCCTTCCAGTGTTTCTAATTTTTGCATTGTTCATGCACCTATTTCATAGTTTCATATATTCTGGTCATATAAATAAAGGATAAATTGAGTTTTCATGGAATTTTACTCTGATCCTTTTACATTGTACTTCCAGGTGTCATTAGGTACAGAGTGTTTCACAGCCTTGTCCTTCTACAGTATTTCCCTCCCAGAGACTCCCGTGCCACTCGTCAGATACTGTTCATTCCCTCAGCCCAGTCCCTGCAGCCACGGCTCCCCTCTCCACCTCTGTGAGTTGCTTCTTCTGGGTTTTCATGTGTGTGGGATCAGACAGTGTGCCCTTTTTGTATCTAGCTACGTAACCTATGAGTGATTCATATTTTTTTCAGGTTTTTTTCTCTTAAAAAACAAACAAAACCATAAACAGAAACAAACAAACAAAAAAAACCCATTTTACTACAAAGGAATAGTCCTGATACAATACTGCACATGTGAAGCCCCAAAATGAAATGTTTTCATGATCTGGGATAGGCTTCCCTTTTGTAAGTGTGACCCAAGAGCCAGAAATATCTGGGTTCATGAGACACCTTCAAAATCTTTCATTTTCCTGGATAGGCCAGGTTTCAATGATTCTAATGTGCATATTAGAAAAACATTAAGACTGCATATTAAATCTTCCGCTTTATTACAAACATATCAGGTAATTAAAAAGTTCTCTAAGGTTTTAGCCAGATTACGTTTTGTTAGTAAAATAGTGATGTAAATATGAAGAAAGGAAGACACATTCCTTCTACCTTCTATCACGATAGCCCATAACACATGGCGGCCCTCTTCCAGTCCTTTCCCTTGGAGTGTATGGGTGAGTGTGTGGGGGGAGGGGGTTTGCCTGTGTGTGGGATAGGGTGGGGCAGGGAGGGTTCCACAGCTGGGCTCTTGTGCGGCCTGAGGTCCCCACAGGGGACAGGCACTGCTACTCCTGTCCCCTTCTGCATTCTCAGGGGCTACACATCATTTACTCAGCAGCACCACCTGCGGAACAATTGAGACATCTCCAATTCTTGGAGTCTCATCCTTAAAGTGAAGAGTACAATGTGCCCTAAATCTCTTTTGCTTTAGGACTGTTTCCTAAAAGCACAATTTCTGGAACACACTTTAGTCCCACTGTGGGAGTATTGGCTGCAGGGTCCTCTATCTATACTCTCTTTCTTTCCGTGGAGCCTTGCTCGGGAAAGGAGGGTCCCTGGAGACTAGAGATGAACCCTGAAATCATGAGGAAGACAAGCCAGCAGTGAGGCCATCAGGCTACCTGGGCGGGACCCGTGAAGCAGGGAAGAGCCTGTCCATACCGCCCTCATGGATCCTCCCTCCACAAGCATCCCTGCCCCACCACACACACACACACACACACACACACACACACACACACACACACACCCATCCTGGAACACCCCTCATCCAGACCCCGTCCTGGGACACACCCCAGCCACTCCAGCCCCTCCTGCTCTAGAACTCAGCTTCTAAGTAGAGCAACCGGGTCCTGCTTCCAGGCCAGCAGAGGGGCGTCGGCCGGGCCACACTTGTCTGCTTGCTCCGGGTCCATCCTTTTTGGGCCTTGTCCTCCCAGGAAGGAACCAAGCTCTCATGGCAGCTCAGGTCAGTGAGTCACAGACATGACCTGAATGTGTTCATCCATATGTCCACTAGGTGGCAACAGCAAGAACTGCTTGAACCTCTGTGAACAGGGGGGCCTTTCCTGAGGAGGGAAGAGAAGGCTAGCTGAGGACAAAGCCGGAATTGACACCCCACACACACCCCCACCATGGGGTGTACGTGACATTCCTCAGGCACTCCTGGCTGCCCTAAAGGGCAAAGAAATAGTTAACCTATAGACACCACAATCCTGCAAGACTTAAGTCTCCCTCAGTTTCCCAATGTCTTAGCAGTTTACAAGAACCAAGCATTTCTATCAATAACTTAGCTTCCTGAAGGGAAAGTAGATACAATGAAATGTCCTTATACTCTGCAGCCTCCAGGAAGTTCCCAACCGTCTTAATGTTCATGCCTTGCTAGAGGGCAAAACCACCTTCCCTAGACAATGGCAAGGCCTCCGTACCTTGTGAGTCTTCTTTCACATATGCAAGTATTATCTCAACCTCCCTTTTTCCTTACCTTCTCCCAACCCCATAGTCTACCATCAGCCACCCCTCACAAGCCAGGGCAGCATCTCTTTCTGCCATGGGTCCTGTCATAAACCACCAATTTTGCACCAAAGACGTCTCAAGAATTCTTTCCTGGTCGTCGGCTCCAGATTCCACCCCCACTGAACCTCACCTGTATTCCACAACCTCCTCATTTCCAAAGCACACTGGGTGCTCATGGAAGCTGCAGGATGGACAGAGCCTCAACCGGCAGCTTTGGCACTGGGCATAGCCCCTCCACACCCCTCAGGCTCCTCCAGCAGTGACCCCCTGCCCCTGCCAGCCCCAATTCTTGATAACCCTGCAGTTCAGTTGTTGTGAGAGCGGTGCCTACGCTTCCTGCTCCAGACACAAGTGAGGAGAAGGGAGAGATCCCTCTCCTTGCACAAAGTCGGTTGACGGGGAGTCCACTTGATCGGAAGCTCTCCACCTGGGAGCCCTGCAAAGGACAGAAACGCTGTGACCCTCCGCCTTCCCCAAGGAGCTTTGGTGTGGGGAGCACCGCAGAAGTCTACAGAACTTGGTGCACAACAGCATCACACCTCTGCGCCTACAGATGAGGGCGGCCGTTTTTATTCTCACCCTTTCAAGAGGCAGGGAAAGCCCTCTGGGAACACAAGGCCCACAGAGCAACCAGCTGACCCTGAGCCCCACCGGGCCCCCTGGCAAGGGGCAGTGCATCCCCGTCCAGGCAAAAACACCTGAGAATCAGCGCACTAGGCCCCCGCCCCCCAAAAACGAGGTGAAAGAAAGTGAACAGCAAGTTTACAGACCAAAGAGGATGGCCAAACTCTGGCGCTAGGGGAAAATAGCACCTAGAGCTTGAGGCTTTTTCTCATGATTCATTTCTCTCTCCATTCAAAATTTTCCATTTATTTTTTTTCCCTCTTTTTTTCCCTTTCCAACTACTTTTTTTTTAATTTTAGCAACTCTTCATTTTTCAATCTTTTCTGAACTTTCATTTTTTACATTGACATTTTATACATATATTCTTCATTTTTGTTTTCTTGTTTTTTTTTTTAAAGAGAGTCTTTTTTTTTTTTTATAGATTTTATGTATTTATTCGACAGAGATAGAGACAGCCAGCGAGAGAGGGAACACAAGCAGGGGGAGTGGGAGAGGAAGAAGCAGGCTCATAGCAGAAGAGCCTGATGTGGGGCTCGATCCCAGATTGTCGGGATCACGCCCTGAGCCGAAGGCAGACGCTTAACCGCTGTGCCACCCAGGCGCTCCTATAGTCCTCATTTTTGGATTCCTTTCGCTATATATATATGAGTTTGGCTTTCTTTACAATTTTGGGATTTAGTGACTTCCAACACACAGACCAAAAGACAATCGGGACCAAGTGGATCACCCTGTTTTGTCCACCCTGTGAGATCTCAATCTCTCTCTCCCCCATCCATTCTTCTCTGGGAAAAGTGACTAGAGGGAGGGATTCACAGCAAAAGAAAGAGCCAGGGGTAACACTCTCTGCCACTGATCTAATGAATACGGTTTTAAGTAAGATGTCAGAGCTGGAACTCAGGATGACAATTACAAAGTTGCTAGCTGGGCTTGAAAAAAGGATAAATGACACGAGAGACTCTCCTAGTGCAGAAATGAAATCGAATCAGGCCCACATTCAAAAGGCTCTAACTGAGATGCAGTCTACATTGGATGTGGATGCTCTAACGGCTAGGGTCAATGAGGCAGAAGACAGAGTCAGTGACACCAAAGACAAGCTGATGGAAAGGAAGGAAGCTGAGGAAAAGAGAGAAAGCCAACGAGTGGACCATGGGTGGAGGAATCGAAAAATCAGTGATGCCACAAAAGGAAACAATATTGGAATTACTTCTGGCCCTGAGGGAGAAGACACAGAGGGACAGAAGATCTATCTGTGTGGATCGTAGCTGAGAACTTCCCTAATCTGGGAGGGAAACAGGCATTCAAGTCCAAGAGGTAGAGAGGACTCTTCCCCAAATCCATAAGAATAGAGGAACACCCTAACATATACTAGTGACGTTTGCAATTTCAGACAGAAAGAGAAAATCCTGAAAGCAGCTCGAGACAAGAGGGTCTTCACCGACAGGGGTAAGCACATTAGACTAGCCACATACCTATCCACAGAGACCTGGCACACCAGAAAGGGCTGGCGTGATCGAGTCAGGGTACTAAATGAGAAAAACATGCAGCCAAGAATACTTTATCCAGCAAGGAGTCATTCCGAATAGGAGCAGAGATAAAGAGCTTCCAGGACAGAAAGAAACTCAAAGGATTTGGCCGCTAAACCACCCTGCAAGAAATAGGAAGGGGGATCCTGTAAGTGAAGAGAGACTCCAAGAGTAACACAGACCAGAAAGAAACAGAGACCATCTACAGAATTAGGGACGTGACAGGTAATGCAATGGACTCATCTCCATCTGCTTTTTAGATTTTTTTTCTTTAGCATTGGTCTTAAGCAATTTTATTCGGATGTAGGTTGACAAGGAGGGTTTTTTTCATGATCCTTATGTTTGGGGGTTTTGTTGGCTGGATTCCTGAATTCTTGAATCTATGGGTGTAGAGGGTTCATGCAATTCAGATAATAATCAGACATTACTTCTTCAAACATTTTTTTTTTCTGTACCTCAGCCAATTTCTTATCTACCAGGCCACTTGAAATTGCTACAAAGCTCACACCTACTCTAGTGTTTGTGTGCATGGCGTGGTTTGCACCCTTCCTTTTCTCTGCTTTATTCTGGACAACTGCTATGATCATGCATTCAAGTTCTCTCTCTGTCTCTCTCTCTCTCTTTTTGCTATGTAGTGTCTACTGTGAAAGAAAGCCCATCTACTACATTTTTCATCTTAGACGTGCTACTCTTCAGCTCCAGAATTTGGGTTTTCCTTGTTTTCATATTTTCTATATCTCTGTTTCACTTCATCCTTTGTGTACATTCTTACGTATATAAAACCTCTTTCTAACAGTTGTTTGAAAGTGCATGTGCAATACTTCCATCCTCTTTTTGATTTCTGGGTAGGTTTCTATTGTTTAATCTTTCTCCTCAGTACGAGGTGAACTTTTCTCCTTCTTTGCATCCTGGTAATCTTTGGTTGGAAGGCAGGTATTGTGAATTTTAATTGTTAGATATTAACTATTGCTTATATTTCTACACATACTCATGAGGATTATTCTGATGGTGAGGTTCCTGGAGAACTATTTTATCCTTTCAGACTAGCTTTCCAAAGGTTTGTTAGGTGGTATCACAGTAGTCTTCAATATATTTTGCTATTGTTCTGTTGGTATTCTGAGCTCTCTTTGCAATGTCCCACGAATTACGAGGTTTTCCACTCTGCCTGCTGCTGGTAGCACAGACTTTTCCTGGTTGTGTGTGAAGGCTAGTGACATTTTCCTCTCTGCTTCCCCTGGGCTATTATTTTCCCCACACCACATACGTTCCTCACACAGGTGCCCTATTGAGGAATTCTATGAAAACTCAAACGTGATCCTAGATGGCTTTCTGAGGTCCTCTTTCTCTGTGCAGCTCTCCTCAGTATTCTGTACTGTAAACCACAGCCATATCGACTTCTCCAAATTTCCATCTTGCTGTCTCCAACTCATGGAAATGGCTGAGCTTCGCCTGTATTCTTCATCCCTGACCCATAGACTAGAAACTAAATCTCTTTAGGCAGTTAAGTGAGGGAAATGCAGAGTCCCCCATGTTTGTCTTCCCTCTTGCACTAGTCACTTCCCTGCATTGCCTGGAAATATATCGAAAGTGTTCTTTTGCCAGGGCGCCTGGGTGGCTCAGTTGCTTAAGCTTCTGACTCATGATCTGGACTCAGGTCACGAATTCAGGGTCTTGGGATCAAGACCAGCATTGGGCATCACACTCAGCACAGAGTCGGCTTGAGATTCTGTCTCCCCTCTCCCTCTATCCTCCCCACCCCCCACACTCTGTCTCTCAAGCCAACACAGAAAATCTTTCAACTAAAATAAAGTCAGTTACGTAAGAGACGGCCTCTGCAACAAGGGGAAGACCCTAGCAGGGTCCGTGCCTTGCCCAGAATCACAGACTGGTAAGAAGGCAGAACCAGGCCTGAACCCAGCTCTCCGAGTGTCCTCAAAGGTGGGGCCATGGCTGAACCTAGCTACTCACTGGGAGCTCGGGAAGAGGTGGTGTTCTGGAACTGGCTGTAGACCTGGAGATGGTATGGGGGTGGGAAGAAGCATCGACATCCCAGGCAGGAGGCATCCCAGCACGTACCTGTCTGAGGAGGAGCCCAGGCCAGGGCAACCCACTGACGGCACCCCTGCCCACATGACACCCAGAGGAAAGGAGGGATGGCTCGTGACACACGACTGGCAGCGTCTAGGGGTAAGGGTGGGCTCAGCCCCTCTAAGCCAAGGCTCCAATAGCTTCTGTAGGGTTTGCCTTGGAAATTAGAAAGCCTAAGACCTGGGAAAGCTATTTCCCATCCACCCCTAGGTGGGACTGGGCCTGCACAATAGGAGTACTGGGGCACACACATGTGCACAGACACACACACAACACTAGGGACTGTGGGTGGGATCGGAGGAGCTACAGACTCAGAGAAGGTGAGAAAGGAAGAAAATGTGGTGGCTGCGGCACCACTCCCCCAATTTCTTAGATGGTATCCCACCTATGCCTGTGGACTTCTGCAAGAAGTACACGCTGGAATAATCCCTATCGCACAGGCAAGACACAGACCATCCCTGACAGGCACAACGGCTTCTCCGCGGTCCAAAACAGGGAAGATGGAGAGTTGCATCAGAGCCCAGGGGTGTTTCCAAGCTGGGGCCCTGGCTGCACCCAGACCTTCCCTGGGGCCTGTGGCGAGGGTTGTGTTGGTGTCACTGGGTACACATTTGGCATGGCATGCAGAAAGGGGATGAGCAGTCGGCAGCCCAGAGCACTGTCTGTGCAGGTGCTAGTCCAGGTGTGGACTCAGGGAGGGGATCCCAGGAAGTGAAGTCACTTCCCTGATAACCGACCCCAACGGAACTCGGAACCCCGGTCACCAGGCACCCACATTCTAGTGCGGTCCCGTATCAGGCTCACTTGGCCGGAGACATTCGATAGTGAAAGATGTTCTCTTGCTGCGTGCCCATTTTCCGGGGCTCTGGCTTCCAGAATCCCCGGGGTGAGGGACGTTTCACATGCTGCAGACACTGGCTCAACCCGCGCCCCCGACACCTCAGGGCCTTTGCCAGGAGGTGCCGGAAGGTAATACCGAGCGACCTAGGCCAGGCCAGGCCACCTCTCCGAGCCACCCCTGGGCAGCCCCATTCCCCCAGTTTCAGGGAAAGAGGGGTATGTGGGGGAGGTCCCGCCCTGGGCTGGAGGAGGTTGCAGGGCAGTGGATACCCTGGTGATGCCTTCATGTTCACACCAATGCCACGGGAGGGTGGGGGGGGCAGGGTGGAAAGAAGATTCCCGAGGTGCCTCTCACCAGGGCCAGAGTGAATCCAAGGCCCTCGAGCTGTGTCACTTTTCTCTCCATGGTGGAGCTGCGTGCATCCTGGGGTGTGGTGTGTCTGGAAGGGAGTCCCCTGGGGCTGGGGACCAGCCAAGGCAGCCAGACAGACCTCTGAGGCCTCCCGCCTGGCTGCCGGGCACTGTCTTTACAGAGCTCCACACAGGAGACGGGGCAGGAGCTGAACGATGGGATCCCCTGCCCCACCTCCTTGAAGGACAGGAAGGAGTCCCCTACTGCCAACAAAGTTCAGCGCTGGCTCAGGGTGAGTGGAGGTGCCGGAGGGACCCAGCACCCAGGGCACCGATGCGGCACAAAGGGACCCAGATCCCAGAAACCAGCCTCTGGGCTCCTCGGGGCTCCGTCCTAGACTCCTGCTCCCATGTGAACCCGGATCCCCATCCCCTCCCCAAACCAGCCCTCAGGGCCCTGCCACGGCCTTGGCCCGATGCACAGTCCCTATGCACATATCTGTACGAATATCAGAAAAGCGACCTTAAACCACCTCTCATCCCTTGCTCGAGATCCTGGTGAGTTGGGAGACTTTTCCCCAAAGGGGCATGGGGCTCACGGTACTATGCCTATTGCTCTGCCCTTTGGTTGTAAAGGAGCACATCCCTGGGGCCCCTCCAGGGTGCGGAGCAGACGCCTCCTTGTGCTGCACAACATTCCAGAAGGCCCATCAGTTACCGCAGCCATTGAGCCCTTCACAGATGCAGGACGTTCATGTGATTCCCTTCTGTTGCCAACTCACAGTGCTGCACGGAACATCCTACGTACCCTAAAATGCTGAGCACCCCCACCCATGAAACAGTCTCTGTGTTCTCAAGCGTGGGATACATCGTCAGAAATCACAGGGACGATGCCCTTAGTGCAGGGAGAGGCTGTCAATACTCAGCTAACGATCTGACCTGAGATACCAACGTCCATTCACACACCCCCCACCTCACATCCTCCTATTGTTGCCATTCTCCCTTTTCCCTAAAAGGATTGCATGAGGTATTTTTTTGAGACACAGACAGAGATAGAGACAGAGACAGAGACGGGGGTGGGAGACACAGAGGCAGAGACAGGATCCTCAAGCAGACCCCGCCCTAAGTGCGAAGCCTGAGGATGGACTCGATCTCAGGACGCGCGCATCATGACCTCAGCCGAAACCAAGAGGCGGACCCCGAACCCACGGAACCAGCCAGGCACCTTGCTCCTTTTGTCTACTGTGGGCCCTCCTGTCCCACCTCTTTGCCTACGTCACCGAGAGCCTGGGGGTTTGCTCTGGGCTCCAACCCCCAACCCTCCTGGTGACTGCAGTGAAGACCGCATGTCTCCCCTGTCCCACCGCAGGCTAGAAAGGCCTCAACCGGGAAGAGCAATGGGACCTGCGTGGTGTGGCCCCAACGGGCAGAGCTGCTGAAGAAGCGAGTAGAACACCTGCTGCCCGCCTTCCTAGCCAGAGACCTCAGCTACGTCTCCACGTTCCTGGCCACATACAGAGCTTTTGCTACCACCCAGGAGGTGCTGGACCAGCTGTTGACAAGGTGAGCACCCTGCCCCTCCACAGCCCAGTGGGATTTGCCCACCTCGTGCTTGGGAGTCTGGGGAATGCCACCCAACTTCCCGGAGCCTCAGTTGGCTCCTCGGACTGGGGCAGAGTTATTACAGGGACTCAGTGGGGTCCTGTAGGCTAAGGACACCTGGGTGCCTGGCCCTGTGGAAAGGTCCGCTACAGGGGCTGTGGTCGTGCTCGTGGACCATCGTCCCGCTCCCCATGAAGAAGCCTCTGCCTCAGCCCTCACCGTCACCACGGTCTTGAGCTGGGCTCTTTTCCCCTTGGAAAAGGACATCTGACACTCCATCTGGGCTCTGTGTCCTGGGTGAGACCAGAGCAGGGCATGCCCGGGGATGAGCAGGGGGCCCCAGGCCCACTCAGCTCTCTGGGATGGGGCTGGTGGGGGCCCTGCCATTCATCGAGCATAAAGGATGGATGCCCTTCTAGGTGCAGACCTGCAGACGCTTCCCTGGGCGCTGACTGTGATCCCACGCACACAGCAGACAGCACCCGGGAGCACCCCAGGGCTCCATTCTAGTCGGCAGTCAGACAGTGACACTAGATATGATGAGAGGGAGGGTTCACAGGACATTTCATGCGATCCCCCACCACCCCTCTGGCCTCCTCTAGCTACGGATGTGTCCTCTCTTTCTGGGACGAGATCGGCGGAGCCCAGGAGCAGCGGGGCATGTGAGTGAGCTTTGGCTAATGCACAGGGACCTTCCTTCTTTGAGAGGGCAGCGACGGGACTGTGATCTGGGGGCTGCTGGACCCTCATCCCACACATCTGCAATTCCTGTTGGAGGGTCCAGGTCTCAGGGCTTCTTCTGCAGAAGAGGAAAGGGGTCCTGGAGAGCCCTGGGTGGGGTGTGGGCACTGTGGGAGAGCAGAGGGGGCTGGAGGGCAGCCTCAGCCCCTACAGTGTCATTCCCCATCACCGCCGCCTCCCAGCCCTGTCTCTACCCCAATCCTGGGACCCAGAACAAAGGGCATGGCTTCCACACATCTGGTGGAACGTCGACACTGGGTGCTCAGCAGGTACTCAGAGGAGACCCAGGGAGGGCTCGGGGACTGGACGTCCCCCACCCAGTGGGAGATTAGTGTCCACGGAAGGACACCCTCTCCTGGCACCTACTGAACGAGGCAGCACGTAGGCACGGGAGGGGAAGTGGGAGGTATCCGGAGGGTCCTGGGAAGGCCAGGGATGGGACAGAGTCCCTTTGTTCCCTCCTTGGTTGGATAGTCACAGAGCACTAGTGTGCACTGAGGGCAATGACCACGCCAGACACGCCACCCCTCCCTGCCCACGTGCAGTGGAAGTCACGCGGCAAGTGGGCCGGGAGACTGAGCAGGGCGTCCAGTTTCCACGACGAGGACAGAAATGGTCACACCAGGGGTCAAGGGCTCCCACTCACAGAGGCTTTGGGCCAGCCCCTCCTCAGTGACCAGGTCTGCCTCAGGCAGGACTGCCACATCACAGGTGGACATGGAGTAGGAATGGGCTCTGACAGCCAGGAGCCGGGGACCCAGGGGCCCAGGTTCCCACAGGGGTTCCCTGGGGCATCCGTGTGGGAGGTGCCCCGTCCTCTGACTCCTCTGCCCACCTGTCTGTCCCCCAGGGCCATCTCCTCCATCCTGGGCACCTGGCTGGGCCACTACCCTGAAGATTTCTTCCAGCCCCCAGAATTTCCCTGCCTAAAGACACTACTGGCGTACGCAAGGCTCAATGTGCCAGGCTCAGACCTGGAGCAACGTGCCTGGCTCCTCCTCTCTCGGCTGCGACATCTCGAGCCCGCTGGGCCAGAGGCTGGGGGTGAGGAGGACTGGGGGTGACTGATGGAGGCCTGTGGAGGGGAGAGAATGGGCCACACAGAGCAAGCCTCCGCAGACTGCGGTGTGGCTGGGAGCAAGGAGTGGTCTCAGATCACTGTCCCCATGGGCTACAATATGGGGAGACCACCCAGGGACGGGTTCTTAGACTCAGACAATATTGAGTGGTGGGCAAAGTTGCCTTCATTTGGAAGGGACATGGAAAGACAATCATGATGACCACACTTTCTCTTCTTGGAGCCACAGCAGCGGCCCCAGAGCGAGATCCGGAACCGTGCCGAAAGCTAGTCCCAGCTCCCACTGTGCTGCCTGCGGCAGCTTCAGAGCCTGAGCTGGAAAACCCCATCACTGCTGCTGGAGCTCAGCAACTCAAAAGAGCAGGGACGTCACCTGCCGTGTCGGGCCCAGTGCAGCTGGTGGTCAGAGCTCTGATCCACCGTGAGGATGTGCAAGAGTCACCTGCGCCTTTGGAAAGCCAGGAGTCAGAGCAGGCCCCAGCACTAGCTAGAGAGGTCCCTGAAGGGCCCCTGATGCCACCTGCCCTGTCGGAGTCGGCGCAGGACAGACTCACAGCTCTAAGTCCCTGTCAGAAGCTCCAAGAGCCACCTGTGCCCTTGGCAGCCCCAGAGCCAAAGCAGGCTCCAGTCCTAGCTATGGAGGTCCCTGAAGAGCCCCTTAGGCCACATGCCATGTCAGAGCCAGCGGAGGATATACTCACAGCTCTGACTCTCTGTCAGGAGCTAGAAGAGTCACCTGCACCTTTGGAAAGCCAGGAGCCCGAGCAGGCTCCAGCAACCACCTCTCTCAGTGGAGCAACCGGCCTCGGCCCCGGAGCAGCAGTTCCTGCTCGCTGAATCCCCAAAGGATGGCTTCCCCTCCCCTGTCCTTCCAGTGTTTCTAATTTTTGCGTTGTTCATGCACCTATTTCATAGTTTCATATATTCTGGTCATATAAATAAAGGATAAATTGAGTTTTCATGGAATTTTACTCTGATCCTTTTACATTGTACTTCCAGGTGTCATTAGGTACAGAGTGTTTCACAGCCTTGTCCTTCTACAGTATTTCCCTCCCAGAGACTCCCGTGCCACTCGTCAGATACTGTTCATTCCCTCAGCCCAGTCCCTGCAGCCACGGCTCCCCTCTCCACCTCTGTGAGTTGCTTCTTCTGGGTTTTCATGTGTGTGGGATCAGACAGTGTGCCCTTTTTGTATCTAGCTACGTAACCTATGAGTGATTCATATTTTTTTCAGGTTTTTTTCTCTTAAAAAACAAACAAAACCATAAACAGAAACAAACAAACAAAAAAAAACCCATTTTACTACAAAGGAATAGTCCTGATACAATACTGCACATGTGAAGCCCCAAAATGAAATGTTTTCATGATCTGGGATAGGCTTCCCTTTTGTAAGTGTGACCCAAGAGCCAGAAATATCTGGGTTCATGAGACACCTTCAAAATCTTTCATTTTCCTGGATAGGCCAGGTTTCAATGATTCTAATGTGCATATTAGAAAAATATTAAGACTGCATATTAAATCTTCCTCTTTATTACAAACATATCAGGTAATTAAAAAGTTCTCTAAGGTTTTAGCCAGATTACGTTTTGTTAGTAAAATAGTGATGTAAATATGAAGAAAGGAAGACACATTCCTTCTACCTTCTATCACGATAGCCCATAACACATGGCGGCCCTCTTCCAGTCCTTTCCCTTGGAGTGTATGGGTGAGTGTGTGGGGGGAGGGGGTTTGCCTGTGTGTGGGATAGGGTGGGGCAGGGAGGGTTCCACAGCTGGGCTCTTGTGCGGCCTGAGGTCCCCACAGGGGACAGGCACTGCTACTCCTGTCCCCTTCTGCATTCTCAGGGGCTACACATCATTTACTCAGCAGCACCACCTGCGGAACAATTGAGACATCTCCAATTCTTGGAGTCTCATCCTTAAAGTGAAGAGTACAATGTGCCCTAAATCTCTTTTGCTTTAGGACTGTTTCCTAAAAGCACAATTTCTGGAACACACTTTAGTCCCACTGTGGGAGTATTGGCTGCAGGGTCCTCTATCTATACTCTCTTTCTTTCCGTGGAGCCTTGCTCGGGAAAGGAGGGTCCCTGGAGACTAGAGATGAACCCTGAAATCATGAGGAAGACAAGCCAGCAGTGAGGCCATCAGGCTACCTGGGCGGGACCCGTGAAGCAGGGAAGAGCCTGTCCATACCGCCCTCATGGATCCTCCCTCCACAAGCATCCCTGCCCCACCACACACACACACACACACACACACACACACACACCCATCCTGGAACACCCCTCATCCAGACCCCGTCCTGGGACACACCCCAGCCACTCCAGCCCCTCCTGCTCTAGAACTCAGCTTCTAAGTAGAGCAACCGGGTCCTGCTTCCAGGCCAGCAGAGGGGCGTCGGCCGGGCCACACTTGTCTGCTTGCTCCGGGTCCATCCTTTCTGGGCCTTGTCCTCCCAGGAAGGAACCAAGCTCTCATGGCAGCTCAGGTCAGTGAGTCACAGACATGACCTGAATGTGTTCATCCATATGTCCACTAGGTGGCAACAGCAAGAACTGCTTGAACCTCTGTGAACAGGGGGGCCTTTCCTGAGGAGGGAAGAGAAGGCTAGCTGAGGACAAAGCCGGAATTGACACCCCACACACACCCCCACCATGGGGTGTACGTGACATTCCTCAGGCACTCCTGGCTGCCCTAAAGGGCAAAGAAATAGTTAACCTATAGACACCACAATCCTGCAAGACTTAAGTCTCCCTCAGTTTCCCAATGTCTTAGCAGTTTACAAGAACCAAGCATTTCTATCAATAACTTAGCTTCCTGAAGGGAAAGTAGATACAATGAAATGTCCTTATACTCTGCAGCCTCCAGGAAGTTCCCAACCATCTTAATGTTCATGCCTTGCTAGAGGGCAAAACCACCTTCCCTAGACAATGGCAAGGCCTCTGTACCTTGTGAGTCTTCTTTCACATATGCAAGTATTATCTCAACCTCCCTTTTTCCTTACCTTCTCCCAACCCCATAGTCTACCATCAGCCACCCCTCACAAGCCAGGGCAGCAGCTCTTTCTGCCATGGGTCCTGTCATAAACCACCAATTTTGCACCAAAGACGTCTCAAGAATTCTTTCCTGGTCGTCGGCTCCAGATTCCACCCCCACTGAACCTCACCTGTATTCCACAACCTCCTCATTTCCAAAGCACACTGGGTGCTCATGGAAGCTGCAGGATGGACAGAGCCTCAACTGGCAGCTTTGGCACTGGGCATAGCCCCTCCACACCCCTCAGGCTCCTCCAGCAGTGACCCCCTGCCCCTGCCAGCCCCAATTCTTGATAACCCTGCAGTTCAGTTGTTGTGAGAGCGGTGCCTACGCTTCCTGCTCCAGACACAAGTGAGGAGAAGGGAGAGATCCCTCTCCTTGCACAAAGTCGGTTGACGGGGAGTCCACTTGATCGGAAGCTCTCCACCTGGGAGCCCTGCAAAGGACAGAAACGCTGTGACCCTCCGCCTTCCCCAAGGAGCTTTGGTGTGGGGAGCACCGCAGAAGTCTACAGAACTTGGTGCACAACAGCATCACACCTCTGCGCCTACAGATGAGGGCGGCCGCTTTTATTCTCACCCTTTCAAGAGGCAGGGAAAGCCCTCTGGGAACACAAGGCACACAGAGCAACCAGCTGACCCTGAGCCCCACCGGGCCCCCTGGCAAGGGGCAGTGCATCCCCGTCCAGGCAAAAACACCTGAGAATCAGCGCACTAGGCCCCCGCCCCCCAAAAACGAGGTGAAAGAAAGTGAACAGCAAGTTTACAGACCAAAGAGGATGGCCAAACTCTGGCGCTAGGGGAAAATAGCACCTAGAGCTTGAGGCTTTTTCTCATGATTCATTTCTCTCTCCATTCAAAATTTTCCATTTATTTTTTTTCCCTCTTTTTTTCCCTTTCCAACTACTTTTTTTTTAATTTTAGCAACTCTTCATTTTTCAATCTTTTCTGAACTTTCATTTTTTACATTGACATTTTATACATATATTCTTCATTTTTGTTTTCTTGTTTTTTTTTTAAAGAGAGTCTTTTTTTTTTTTTATAGATTTTATGTATTTATTCGACAGAGATAGAGACAGCCAGCGAGAGAGGGAACACAAGCAGGGGGAGTGGGAGAGGAAGAAGCAGGCTCATAGCAGAAGAGCCTGATGTGGGGCTCGATCCCAGATTGTCGGGATCACGCCCTGAGCCGAAGGCAGACGCTTAACCGCTGTGCCACCCAGGCGCTCCTATAGTCCTCATTTTTGGATTCCTTTCGCTATATATATATGAGTTTGGCTTTCTTTACAATTTTGGGATTTAGTGACTTCCAACACACAGACCAAAAGACAATCGGGACCAAGTGGATCACCCTGTTTTGTCCACCCTGTGAGATCTCAATCTCTCTCTCCCCCATCCATTCTTCTCTGGGAAAAGTGACTAGAGGGAGGGATTCACAGCAAAAGAAAGAGCCAGGGGTAACACTCTCTGCCACTGATCTAATGAATACGGTTTTAAGTAAGATGTCAGAGCTGGAACTCAGGATGACAATTACAAAGTTGCTAGCTGGGCTTGAAAAAAGGATAAATGACACGAGAGACTCTCCTAGTGCAGAAATGAAATCGAATCAGGCCCACATTCAAAAGGCTCTAACTGAGATGCAGTCTACATTGGATGTGGATGCTCTAACGGCTAGGGTCAATGAGGCAGAAGACAGAGTCAGTGACACCAAAGACAAGCTGATGGAAAGGAAGGAAGCTGAGGAAAAGAGAGAAAGCCAACGAGTGGACCATGGGTGGAGGAATCGAAAAATCAGTGATGCCACAAAAGGAAACAATATTGGAATTACTTCTGGCCCTGAGGGAGAAGACACAGAGGGACAGAAGATCTATCTGTGTGGATCGTAGCTGAGAACTTCCCTAATCTGGGAGGGAAACAGGCATTCAAGTCCAAGAGGTAGAGAGGACTCTTCCCCAAATCCATAAGAATAGAGGAACACCCTAACATATACTAGTGACGTTTGCAATTTCAGACAGAAAGAGAAAATCCTGAAAGCAGCTCGAGACAAGAGGGTCTTCACCGACAGGGGTAAGCACATTAGACTAGCCACATACCTATCCACAGAGACCTGGCACACCAGAAAGGGCTGGCGTGATCGAGTCAGGGTACTAAATGAGAAAAACATGCAGCCAAGAATACTTTATCCAGCAAGGAGTCATTCCGAATAGGAGCAGAGATAAAGAGCTTCCAGGACAGAAAGAAACTCAAAGGATTTGGCCGCTAAACCACCCTGCAAGAAATAGGAAGGGGGATCCTGTAAGTGAAGAGAGACTCCAAGAGTAACACAGACCAGAAAGAAACAGAGACCATCTACAGAATTAGGGACGTGACAGGTAATGCAATGGACTCATCTCCATCTGCTTTTTAGATTTTTTTTCTTTAGCATTGGTCTTAAGCAATTTTATTCGGATGTAGGTTGACAAGGAGGGTTTTTTTCATGATCCTTATGTTTGGGGGTTTTGTTGGCTGGATTCCTGAATTCTTGAATCTATGGGTGTAGAGGGTTCATGCAATTCAGATAATAATCAGACATTACTTCTTCAAACATTTTTTTTTCTGTACCTCAGCCAATTTCTTATCTACCAGGCCACTTGAAATTGCTACAAAGCTCACACCTACTCTAGTGTTTGTGTGCATGGCGTGGTTTGCACCCTTCCTTTTCTCTGCTTTATTCTGGACAACTGCTATGATCATGCATTCAAGTTCTCTCTCTGTCTCTCTCTCTCTCTTTTTGCTATGTAGTGTCTACTGTGAAAGAAAGCCCATCTACTACATTTTTCATCTTAGACGTGCTACTCTTCAGCTCCAGAATTTGGGTTTTCCTTGTTTTCATATTTTCTATATCTCTGTTTCACTTCATCCTTTGTGTACATTCTTACGTATATAAAACCTCTTTCTAACAGTTGTTTGAAAGTGCATGTGCAATACTTCCATCCTCTTTTTGATTTCTGGGTAGGTTTCTATTGTTTAATCTTTCTCCTCAGTACGAGGTGAACTTTTCTCCTTCTTTGCATCCTGGTAATCTTTGGTTGGAAGGCAGGTATTGTGAATTTTAATTGTTAGATATTAACTATTGCTTATATTTCTACACATACTCATGAGGATTATTCTGATGGTGAGGTTCCTGGAGAACTATTTTATCCTTTCAGACTAGCTTTCCAAAGGTTTGTTAGGTGGTATCACAGTAGTCTTCAATATATTTTGCTATTGTTCTGTTGGTATTCTGAGCTCTCTTTGCAATGTCCCACGAATTACGAGGTTTTCCACTCTGCCTGCTGCTGGTAGCACAGACTTTTCCTGGTTGTGTGTGAAGGCTAGTGACATTTTCCTCTCTGCTTCCCCTGGGCTATTATTTTCCCCACACCACATACGTTCCTCACACAGGTGCCCTATTGAGGAATTCTATGAAAACTCAAACGCGATCCTAGATGGCTTTCTGAGGTCCTCTTTCTCTGTGCAGCTCTCCTCAGTATTCTGTACTGTAAACCACAGCCATATCGACTTCTCCAAATTTCCATCTTGCTGTCTCCAACTCATGGAAATGGCTGAGCTTCGCCTGTATTCTTCATCCCTGACCCATAGACTAGAAACTAAATCTCTTTAGGCAGTTAAGTGAGGGAAATGCAGAGTCCCCCATGTTTGTCTTCCCTCTTGCACTAGTCACTTCCCTGCATTGCCTGGAAATATATCGAAAGTGTTCTTTTGCCAGGGCGCCTGGGTGGCTCAGTTGCTTAAGCTTCTGACTCGTGATCTGGACTCAGGTCACGAATTCAGGGTCTTGGGATCAAGACCAGCATTGGGCATCACACTCAGCACAGAGTCGGCTTGAGATTCTGTCTCCCCTCTCCCTCTATCCTCCCCACCCCCCACACTCTGTCTCTCAAGCCAACACAGAAAATCTTTCAACTAAAATAAAGTCAGTTACGTAAGAGACGGCCTCTGCAACAAGGGGAAGACCCTAGCAGGGTCCGTGCCTTGCCCAGAATCACAGACTGGTAAGAAGGCAGAACCAGGCCTGAACCCAGCTCTCCGAGTGTCCTCAAAGGTGGGGCCATGGCTGAACCTAGCTACTCACTGGGAGCTCGGGAAGAGGTGGTGTTCTGGAACTGGCTGTAGACCTGGAGATGGTATGGGGGTGGGAAGAAGCATCGACATCCCAGGCAGGAGGCATCCCAGCACGTACCTGTCTGAGGAGGAGCCCAGGCCAGGGCAACCCACTGACGGCACCCCTGCCCACATGACACCCAGAGGAAAGGAGGGATGGCTCGTGACACACGACTGGCAGCGTCTAGGGGTAAGGGTGGGCTCAGCCCCTCTAAGCCAAGGCTCCAATAGCTTCTGTAGGGTTTGCCTTGGAAATTAGAAAGCCTAAGACCTGGGAAAGCTATTTCCCATCCACCCCTAGGTGGGACTGGGCCTGCACAATAGGAGTACTGGGGCACACACATGTGCACAGACACACACACAACACTAGGGACTGTGGGTGGGATCGGAGGAGCTACAGACTCAGAGAAGGTGAGAAAGGAAGAAAATGTGGTGGCTGCGGCACCACTCCCCCAATTTCTTAGATGGTATCCCACCTATGCCTGTGGACTTCTGCAAGAAGTACACGCTGGAATAATCCCTATCGCACAGGCAAGACACAGACCATCCCTGACAGGCACAACGGCTTCTCCGCGGTCCAAAACAGGGAAGATGGAGAGTTGCATCAGAGCCCAGGGGTGTTTCCAAGCTGGGGCCCTGGCTGCACCCAGACCTTCCCTGGGGCCTGTGGCGAGGGTTGTGTTGGTGTCACTGGGTACACATTTGGCATGGCATGCAGAAAGGGGATGAGCAGTCGGCAGCCCAGAGCACTGTCTGTGCAGGTGCTAGTCCAGGTGTGGACTCAGGGAGGGGATCCCAGGAAGTGAAGTCACTTCCCTGATAACCGACCCCAACGGAACTCGGAACCCCGGTCACCAGGCACCCACATTCTAGTGCGGTCCCGTATCAGGCTCACTTGGCCGGAGACATTCGATAGTGAAAGATGTTCTCTTGCTGCGTGCCCATTTTCCGGGGCTCTGGCTTCCAGAATCCCCGGGGTGAGGGACGTTTCACATGCTGCAGACACTGGCTCAACCCGCGCCCCCGACACCTCAGGGCCTTTGCCAGGAGGTGCCGGAAGGTAATACCGAGCGACCTAGGCCAGGCCAGGCCACCTCTCCGAGCCACCCCTGGGCAGCCCCATTCCCCCAGTTTCAGGGAAAGAGGGGTATGTGGGGGAGGTCCCGCCCTGGGCTGGAGGAGGTTGCAGGGCAGTGGATACCCTGGTGATGCCTTCATGTTCACACCAATGCCACGGGAGGGTGGGGGGGGCAGGGTGGAAAGAAGATTCCCGAGGTGCCTCTCACCAGGGCCAGAGTGAATCCAAGGCCCTCGAGCTGTGTCACTTTTCTCTCCATGGTGGAGCTGCGTGCATCCTGGGGTGTGGTGTGTCTGGAAGGGAGTCCCCTGGGGCTGGGGACCAGCCAAGGCAGCCAGACAGACCTCTGAGGCCTCCCGCCTGGCTGCCGGGCACTGTCTTTACAGAGCTCCACACAGGAGACGGGGCAGGAGCTGAACGATGGGATCCCCTGCCCCACCTCCTTGAAGGACAGGAAGGAGTCCCCTACTGCCAACAAAGTTCAGCGCTGGCTCAGGGTGAGTGGAGGTGCCGGAGGGACCCAGCACCCAGGGCACCGATGCGGCACAAAGGGACCCAGATCCCAGAAACCAGCCTCTGGGCTCCTCGGGGCTCCGTCCTAGACTCCTGCTCCCATGTGAACCCGGATCCCCATCCCCTCCCCAAACCAGCCCTCAGGGCCCTGCCACGGCCTTGGCCCGATGCACAGTCCCTATCCACATATCTGTACGAATATCAGAAAAGCGACCTTAAACCACCTCTCATCCCTTGCTCGAGATCCTGGTGAGTTGGGAGACTTTTCCCCAAAGGGGCATGGGGCTCACGGTACTATGCCTATTGCTCTGCCCTTTGGTTGTAAAGGAGCACATCCCTGGGGCCCCTCCAGGGTGCGGAGCAGACGCCTCCTTGTGCTGCACAACATTCCAGAAGGCCCATCAGTTACCGCAGCCATTGAGCCCTTCACAGATGCAGGACGTTCATGTGATTCCCTTCTGTTGCCAACTCACAGTGCTGCACGGAACATCCTACGTACCCTAAAATGCTGAGCACCCCCACCCATGAAACAGTCTCTGTGTTCTCAAGCGTGGGATACATCGTCAGAAATCACAGGGATGATGCCCTTAGTGCAGGGAGAGGCTGTCAATACTCAGCTAACGATCTGACCTGAGATACCAACGTCCATTCACACACCCCCCACCTCACATCCTCCTATTGTTGCCATTCTCCCTTTTCCCTAAAAGGATTGCATGAGGTATTTTTTTGAGACACAGACAGAGATAGAGACAGAGACAGAGACGGGGGTGGGAGACACAGAGGCAGAGACAGGATCCTCAAGCAGACCCCGCCCTAAGTGCGAAGCCTGAGGATGGACTCGATCTCAGGACGCGCGCATCATGACCTCAGCCGAAACCAAGAGGCGGACCCCGAACCCACGGAACCAGCCAGGCACCTTGCTCCTTTTGTCTACTGTGGGCCCTCCTGTCCCACCTCTTTGCCTACGTCACCGAGAGCCTGGGGGTTTGCTCTGGGCTCCAACCCCCAACCCTCCTGGTGACTGCAGTGAAGACCGCATGTCTCCCCTGTCCCACCGCAGGCTAGAAAGGCCTCAACCGGGAAGAGCAATGGGACCTGCGTGGTGTGGCCCCAACGGGCAGAGCTGCTGAAGAAGCGAGTAGAACACCTGCTGCCCGCCTTCCTAGCCAGAGACCTCAGCTACGTCTCCACGTTCCTGGCCACATACAGAGCTTTTGCTACCACCCAGGAGGTGCTGGACCAGCTGTTGACAAGGTGAGCACCCTGCCCCTCCACAGCCCAGTGGGATTTGCCCACCTCGTGCTTGGGAGTCTGGGGAATGCCACCCAACTTCCCGGAGCCTCAGTTGGCTCCTCGGACTGGGGCAGAGTTATTACAGGGACTCAGTGGGGTCCTGTAGGCTAAGGACACCTGGGTGCCTGGCCCTGTGGAAAGGTCCGCTACAGGGGCTGTGGTCGTGCTCGTGGACCATCGTCCCGCTCCCCATGAAGAAGCCTCTGCCTCAGCCCTCACCGTCACCACGGTCTTGAGCTG